>NC_029778.3:78234989-78244378 GCF_000817695.3 Arachis duranensis | reverse complement strand
CATCACGGTGTTCACGCATGTGGGAAGTCATACTGAAGAGTCGTGTCACGTGTGCACTGCCCTTGTAGTAGAAGTAGAAGTAGAACACAAGAGTTGAGAGGAATGGATTTCTACACACCCAATAGTTATGGGCTTTTTGAATCAAAACTGGCCAGAAGAATATGGGCTACATTGGATCATAAACAGCCCAACATATGCAGAAAAATTCAAATTGGTACCAGGCCCGTTTTGACTTTGACCTTGAACTCCTTTTGGAGCTTATTCACATTCATAGCACTTGTTTTCACATTACTTTTTGCAGATTTGAAAAGTTTTCATGAACTCCACGCTGGCACATTCATGATCTCGGACTTAAATGGATACAAATAAATAAGCCATGACTAATGCTTCACCATATGTGCCTGCTGAATTCATGTGTCACTTCCCACCTTTTGCCTAACTTTACTTCTCGCCAGAATCTTCCAAGTTTCCACACTACCTTAACCAACTTTAATTTGTCTAATATGTCCAGTCAATTGCTAAAAAATAACAAGTCAATAAAGGATTCCACTATTTTGATTTCTTCTTTTCTGAGATAAAAACTAATCAAGTCACCATTAGTCCATAACTTTAGTGGTTATGACTTTTAAATCAAACGTTGACTTCCCGTCCCCCCACTCCGTTTATGAATAATGATATTTGCTTTCTTTCTTGTTTGAGTTAGTTGTGTGTAGTAAATAAAATAGTAAGTGAACCATGTAGTAATTGTATCAGTCTAAAATGTACTCTACTATAGTCCGTAGTCTGTAGTAGTAATTGAGAATGGGAGTAATTGATAATAAATATAGTTGGTGGAAAAAAGAAACTATTGTGACAGCTAGCATGATGAGAACCCCATATATAATGTCTAACTCAGACTTTTCATTTTTTTCAGGTAGAACCATTTTTATTTATAAAGATGAGAAGACATCACATCTAACTCAAAACCTTAAGTGTAAAGTTAACGATCTTTCATTTTATAAATTTCTCACTCTTTCTTATTTTCTTTGATGTGAGACTAATTTCATACACTCCTCACACTCGCAACATTAACAATGTGGTTAAGACTTACGAGTGAATTTGCTAAAACATAACTGGACTTTGAAAGGTAGTTAATAAGACCCGAAAGAGACATGTTAATGTTAGTTACTTTGATTTTACCTCAAAAGCAGGGAAATTAAAGTCTTGCACCGTAATGCAACTATAGCGACCCTACTATCTTGATAACCATCACCTCACACATGAAGTCTCGTTCTTTTTCACAAACATATCAAGTCCTATACAACTTGTTCGGTCTCCTCCTTACAACTTCCATAACCTGTCAAGATCCACAAACCTTTCTTCCTTCATCCCCTTTGGTTTCATCCTGCTACAACAACTCTTCTTAAGGTACAGCATGCCTGCTTCATCGTTTCTGCCAGCTACTGCAAAATAAGGTTTGTCTTAGTCTCTCATTTTACGTGTATGCTAGTACTGCCAATGTAACGTGTCTATGGTTTCCTGGATTGTTGTAGTGATTAAATTAAAACTAGTGTTTATTATTGCAGCGATCAAATCATGGGGCTGTTGAAATGTGGAGCCTTGTTTTTGTGTGTGCTGCTTCTGTCCACAACCTGCTTGAGTAAAGAACAGCACATTCAGAAGATATATCCTGGCTTCAGTGCATCTAAGCTGGATTGGGACGATTATAATGGAATGTTCTTGCTATCCAACAACTCGGCTTTCGCCTTCGGATTCTTTGGTACCCTTGATGTTTCCTTGTTTGTTCTAGTAGTCCTTCACCTGAGTAGCTACAAAGTGGTTTGGACTGCCAACAGAGGCTTACTTGTTAGGAATTCTAATAGATTTGTGTTAAAACATAGCGGGAATGCATATTTGGAGGGTGGCAACGGTGTGGTTTGGTCAACAAACACAACAGGACAAAGAGTAAGATCCATGGAGTTGCAGGACTCAGGGAATTTGGTGTTGATTGGGGAAAATGGGACATCCATTTGGCAGAGTTTTCACCATCCCACTGATACTCTTTTGCCTGGTCAAACCTTTGTGGAAGGAATGACACTAAAAACCTTTCCCAACCGCAACAACTTGTTCCATTTTCTTGCTTACAAGGCAGGTGATTTGGTTCTCTATGCAGGATTTAAGCCCCCACAACAATACTGGTCAAGCCAAAAGAATTTCAGTGGCAAGATTCATTCTGCTTCTCTGGTGTCCAATTCATGGAATTTCTATGACAAGAATGGGGATTTGCTGGGGAGAACTGTTTTCTCTGACCATTCAGATCCTGACTCATTTTGGGTTGCTATTTTGGACCCTACAGGTGCCATCTCTTTCTATGATCTTAGCAAAGGGAAGGGTGCTTTGTGATCCTTACAATGTTTGTTTCTTTGAGAACTGGTGTGAATGCCCTGCACTTCTCAAATCTCGCTTTAACTGCAAGCCACCTAATATCTCAACTTGTTCTAGGACTTCTACGGAACTTCTATATGTTGGTGAGAAGCTTGACTATTTTGCACTTGATTATGTTGCACCGGTTTCAAAATCAAACCTGAATGCCTGCAAAGAAGCTTGTTTGGGAAACTGCTCTTGCCTTGTGCTTTTCTTTGAAAACAGCACCGGGAGATGCTTTCATTTTGATCAGACTGGAAGCTTCCAACGATTCAAGGGGGGTCCCGGCGGTTTTACTTCATATATGAAGGTGTCCATTGATGATGGAAATGACCACAAAAAGCAAAAGAATGGGATACTGCTAATTGTTGCCATAGTAGTCTTCACAGTTCTGGTCATTGTTAGTCTTGTGGCAGGGTTCTGGTACTATAACAAGAAGATGAATCTTGTTAAGCATGAACAAGACACATTGGAGGAGGATGATTTCTTGGATGGTCTCTCTGGAATGCCTACTCGATTTACTTATGGTGCTCTCTCTACGGTGACAAAGAATTTCTCCACAAAAATTGGTGAAGGAGGTTTTGGCTCTGTGTATCTTGGTGTGCTTGAAGATGGAACTCAGTTGGCTGTGAAAAAATTGGAAGGTCTTGGACAAGGGACAAAAGAGTTCAAGGCTGAAGTGTCTATAATTGGAAGCATTCATCATGTTCATCTGGTGAAGCTTAAAGGCTTCTGCGCTGAGGGTCCTCATCGCCTTCTCGTCTATGAATACATGGGGAGGGGCTCTCTGGACAAATGGATCTTCAAGAACAGTGAAAACACTTTCTTGTTGACTTGGGATACAAGGTTCAACATTGCAATAGGCACAGCCAAGGGATTGGCCTATCTTCATGAGGAGTGTGAGGTGAAGATTGTCCATTGTGATATTAAGCCGCAGAATGTTCTTCTTGATGATAATTTCACTGCTAAAGTTTCAGATTTCGGACTGGCTAAGCTAATGAACCGCGAACAAAGCCATGTGGTTACAACTCTAAGGGGCACAAGAGGGTATCTAGCACCAGAATGGATCACTAACTATGCAATTTCTGAGAAGAGTGATGTGTTCAGCTATGGCATGGTCTTGCTGGAGATTATTGGAGGAAGGAAGAACTATGATCAGTGGGAAGGCCCAGAGAAAGTGCATTTTCCTTCTTATGTCTTCAGAATGATGGAGGAAGGGAGACTGAGAGAAGTTATTGACAAAAGGATAGACATTGATGATAAGGATGAAAGGGCTATGATTGCTCTCAAAGTTGCTCTATGGTGTATACAAGATGATGTCAGTTTGAGACCTTCCATGACAAAGGTAGTTCAAATGCTTGAAGGTCTCTGCCCTGTACCTGATCCACCATTATCTCAGTCTAGTTCTTTCACAGCCTTCCTGAAAATGAGTAGTGGAGAAGCTTCTTCTTCAGGACAGGGAAGCTTCTATAGTAACGTGCCACTTTCTTGTGTTCAATTATCTGGTCCAAGATGATGATAAAGATGAGATGAATAGATACACTTTCCTTTTCTTTTTTCTTTTTGGTAACACCATCATATTCAAGTCAACTTGCACTTTTGCTTGTTACTTTTGGCCTAGTAAGTAACATCTTTTATGATGACAATGTTATTATATTGTAGCTTGGATTGCCAAAGCCATCAATTTTGTTAAACTAGAATGCATTTTGTTGTATATAGACTATTGTGTTGCTTATTTCCTGATTCGGATGAGAAATTTATTTGAGACAGAAACACAAATCTCAGTCTTGTTAGTTACAAACGTTGTTCTGCTTTGTTCTGTACTATAGTGTCCTCAAGATTTTTTGTCTCCATGGTCAGAAAGTAAACAATATCATATATGCCAGAAAAAGAAGGAAAATGAATAATGAAGGTGCAGATATACTAAAAGATCATAAATGGAAAGAGACAAAATCAGAGAGTAGTGTGTTGGAATCAGTATAGATTGCCTGCATTGAACAAATTGTAGCTGAATAATGAATTGTGAATGATACTGTTTCTCATCACGTCCATGCCAAATGGTGAGAATAGACATTCTGAAAAGGACTCAGTCTCAAACAAGATGTCACCTCACCTTATCATTTTATCAATGAGCCTGACATGTGAAATAAATAAATAATACTAACAATGATAAAAAGGAAATTATGGAGGACTATTATTCATTATAGATAAACAAGCACCTAATACATTTGGAGCCGTTGTTTTATGCCATTATTAAAACCTGTCACCTATATTGGAAGAGTATCTTGTTGACTTTTATGTTTCTTTGTTTCCCTTTCTTTAGTTTTATCACTTGTTTTCATAGAATCAGATCAATGGATGTTCTTGATCAAAAGTACATTATCCATGGACTGTTCTTTATTCCTTAGCATCTACCAAAATTTCATATTACCAAAGGATACAAATTACAACAGTGCAAGCCTCATTGTCACATACACATAAAAAGTTGCCTTCTCTTATTTATGCCATAAGGTATTTACAACCAGACACTCATCTCAGCAAAGTCAATCCCACTTAGGTACTACATAGTATAATAGGAACATCACTCAGAGACAGAGAGGTATGCATTAAAATGAGGCTGGCCATTAGCTCCATGAAAGACATTGCTGTGATCAGTTTGATGTTGGTGGTCTTTATCTTCCTCCTCTTCAGCATCCCAAAGGAATTTAGCATAAGAAGCCAGGACATAGCTGAAAAAGTTAAGGTTTACACATCAGATTCATCAACATATAAGAAATATCAGCATAAAAATGAAAACCATATAATATCTAACACTTTGCTAACAAAAGAAACAAAAACCAAATCTTGATCCATGAATATATATCTTACCAATCATCAGGGGCGCTTTTAACGGCTTGATCAAAATAGCCCTCAGCACGATCAGCATCCTTCTCTATTTGCCAAATTAAATCCGCATAGAGTGACAAAACAGTTGCATCACCAGGATTAGCCAAAATGGCTCTTTCAAGATATTCTTCGGCTTTAGGATAATCTCCACGAACCTATATTTGCAAATTGAATATCAGTAAACCATTCATAGAAACAGAGAAGACAGAGCACAATAGTTTTCTTAGATCTTCCATGTATTGATTAGTTTCAAAAAACAAGCTTTACCTCTTTTAAGAACTTAGCATAATTTCCAAGCAGAAGCGCATTGTTGGGGTTAGCTTGAATCATGGTTTGGTAATAAGCATCAGTCTTATCTGATTCCCAGCCACTTCCATCTGGGACTCTTCCACTGCCACCACATATCTTGCCACCATTACTCCCCATCCCACCACCAACAACCAAAGTCTGCAATCCCCTATTACCTCTCTCCTTCTCTTCACCACCATCTTCATCATATTCTACTAGGACTTGCCTATCTAAACCTGAGACTGAGAAGAGTTCTCTGATTGAAGGTTTCCCTTTTGTTGTGTGAGTCATCACTTGGTCACTTTCTTTGATCTTGGTACCATGCTGACTCTTGAGCACGTTACTACGTGGTATGCAACTCTTGTTGTCGTTATGCTTTGTTGGGCTTTGATGATCTGATGAGTCAGGCAAGTTTTGTCTTGGACTGGCAAATGATCTTGTTCTAGAAAATTGAAGAACCCTTTCTGCTTCAGGGGAGGATGGTTCCCTAGAATGGGGTATGAACGAGGTTGGTATTGGTGCGGAGGAGCTTCTTAGTAACATTGTTTTGCTGTTTAGAGAAAAAACACAGAAGACAATGAGAGAAAGAAGAAGTAGTTCAAGGTATATAATTGGAAGAGTGGAAGTGAGTGACAGAAATGAAGCATTACAAAAGCAGAATCATGCAGCATATATATTAGGTGAAAACTCAGGTGAAGTCAACTTCACATGATGTTGATATCTGAGAGCCGTTAGATGAAAATTTAGTCAAATCAGTCAAATCATCTAACTGCTCTCAAGTATCAACTTCACGTGAAGTCGACTGCACGTGAGTTTCCATCTATATATTATTAGAAGAGTTTTAAGTATATCGAGAATACCGTTGTTCCAGTTGTTTTAACCGTTGATTTGAATTATAAAAAATATATATAATATATATTAATTAAAATAAACCATTAAAATAACTGGAATACCGGTATTCTCAGATACACTTAAAATTTTTCCTATATTATTAGCATAGGACAATACTAGTTGGAGAGCACAAACCTGTAAGAGAAGAACACGTTGAGTGCAAGTTGTTGGGACCCTGTTCCCATGTACTGTGTTTTGTTTGAAGGCTGCTGAATTCTACGGCCAAGAATTGTTGTTGCATGTGACAGAAATGGAGTCAACATCATCATTCTATTCTTTCCAATAGTGAATAACCATGCGGCAAAATCTGCTTGGCTATGCTCAAGTAACTGCATATATTTTGTTTGTATACGGCATTTGCTTATGATTGCAACATTCCACAGCTTTGATAGCCAAAGAGGGTAGCTACACTGGAGTGGCAAAGTGGAAACAGACACATGCGATATTTTTATATCTTATATATTGTTGTCTTGTCACTACTCACTAAGCGTGAATGCACGATCAACTCAGACTCAATGATAATAAATCCATGATTCTCTAGTTTGTATTGTTCATAATTCTGCATTGATGAATATATTATATAGTGGTGCCAATAAAGTAACACAATAACATTTCATTGTGTTGGGATTGAGTATTGATGGACACACTTCAACATTATTACACTGGAGCGGGGTTATTATTATGATAATGATGAGTAATGAAAGAAAAGATAAGATAACAAGAACAGAACAAAACAAAAATTAGAGGACAAAAGAAGCATCTGGAGAAAAATAACGCGACAGAGACAGAGGCGTGGCACTAGCAAGTAAAATAAATATCTCAAGAGCAACATGGTAAGTTACCCACGTCAATCCCATAAGCCATAACAGATGTTTTTAACTACAAAAATTAAAGAATAGAAAAGAATGCGAACTTTTATTGATGGTTGATTGATTAAATTGAATTGAATTATGAAAATAAAATTAAATATATATAGAGTATTAGTCTAAGAAAGATAAAAACAAATAAGATGAGATAAGAATAACTAAAGATAAAATAAAATAAAATAATAAAGACTAAAATTATAATTGAATTTATGTATTCTGTTGGGTTGAATTTATGAGTTACGACACTTCTTTATTGTTGTCATAGACTAAGGTGAAAGAATAGTTTAATAATTCTCATGTCATGTGACAGTTCCAGGTGACATCGTATAAATCCTTGTGTTCATGTGTTGGAGCAGTACTGTCTAAGAAAAAAAAAGGTGTGGTATATTCAATATTCATTGATAGGAATTGGTAGCTCCTGAGAGAAGTGACAGCCATGAAAATGATGGACTTCGAAATGGGAACCGTTCTCTTGGCACTCTCCCATCCTTATTTCTTCTTAAAAGCGTGAATGTTTTTTCACCAAACCAAAAATATCATTCCGATCCTTACGGTTTCAAAGCCCAGACAATACATAAACAAATAAAAGTTCGTACTTAACTATATTCACTAATAAGAAAGAGACTTTTGACTGTCCATAAGCAACTAGATCTAGAAAATCATAAATATCAAATGTGCTTCATGCATGAATCAAATTCGCCACGTAAGACTCCACTAAATGGGTTCACCGAACCCAAGTTTATAATTGGGCCTCCATTAGCTTTCCATCTAGTGATCTAGCCCAATATCATCCACAATTACGTAAAAAGTGAAATGAAAATATACCCAAAAATAAAATGAAAAGAAAAAAAAAGATGATTAGTCCTTAATCTGTTGGGTTGGGAGATACCGTTTGGGTAAATAAAAAAAAGTATATTTATCCGGTATTAAATAATATAAACAATAAATATATTAGATATTCATTTTAGATGTATAGATAGTTATTTTAATATTAAGATTTAGATGAATAATTTAAAAGTATAGTGTATTTTTATTTGATTGGTAGTTATTCATGTTGTTTAAGAAAATCATTGATTACATAATATAACTCTATTTTTTATTCTATTTGATCAGAAAAAAAAAAAAAAAAACAAATCTGAGATACTCATAACACCTAAAAAATTTATGGATTCTGACAACAGATAGTGGCAATAAGAGGTATCACTGCATCATTAAGTATGGACTCACTCGGAATTGGATCAAACTCTATTCTCCATATGTAAATTAAATCATTAGTCTCAAATACAATTAAATCAAATCAACCTCCCAAATTACATCTAATCTAGACTTGAAACAGTGATGCAACATGCATGCATGCGAGTAGTGGAAATGAGAGTTGCTGAATCAGCTAGCTGGAATGAAGATATAGAAAACTAAGTAGCGCAGCATGAGTAACAAACTGGTGTAATTAGTTGACTAATCAAAATCATCATCACATTAATTTAATTGATTATATGGTCATGATATTCATATACACACACACAAGACATAGAGAGTGAGAGATGAGAGATGGATGAAGTGTGCGTAAGCAAGTACTAGTCATATCTATATTATATAGAATGAAGGTGCAGGAAATGGGGATTATTAAGGGTGAAAGAGCTTATTGCCGCATGTGCATCGCCATGAAAGGAGGTAATAGCTGTCATCCTTATTATCGTTGTGTTTGAAGAGACCCTTACTCCTTCTGTGGTTGGGAACGATGACCGTAGCCATGCATGGCCTGCACTTCATGCACTTGTCTACACATGCCGGAGGCCTTGACCCTATCACCGCCTTATTATTGCTTTCGTCCTCGCCCAACAATGATCTACCTCCTGCATCACCTGAATCAATGTAGAGACGCATGCACTAATATACATAATCATCAAATCAAAGGCTAGCTAGTTACATTTTCCATATATGGGTAGCTGGCTTTGAGGGAGGTTTTTTACCTGATATGGGAAGTAGAAGAGTGAGGGAAAGAATGAAAGCCACAGTGAAGAATATTGCAAGTTTGAATCCATGTGGAGCCATGTA
>NC_029778.3:78221584-78234962 GCF_000817695.3 Arachis duranensis | reverse complement strand
GGAAGGAAGGAGTATAGTGTGTGTATTTTAATTTGTGAATGAATGTATGTGTTTGAGAAAGGAATAGAAAGTGATTCCTTTGGTTGAAAAAAATAATAATTTTGGGGAGGGGCTTACTAGTATTAGGAGAGATGTTTCCTGTGAGAGAGACAATGATCTGCCTTCATAGCTTGTCAAACCAATAAAAATGGAATTCCACACACACAGTGAAATATGTGCTATTTTCTTTTCTTTGCTTTCATTTTGGGGAATTGGTGAATCTGACTTTGGATTGTTGGTGAATAGTAGTGGTTCTGACTGGGGACACACCAAACCAGAGTATGTGATCCCAACCATCCCTATTTCCTTGGGAATCTCAGCCTATTGTTCTCATCCATAACCATTGCCCATCTTTAACTTTCCCTTTGCTTAATTAATTGCTGCATTCAATGCTTACAAAACTCTTTTCATTTTTGCTTTGCTCCGGTCAAATGAAGCCCAACATTTTACCATTTCATAGTACTGTACTTTGTTAGCAAAACTCTGTTGCACTCTGTAGCTAAATATATAACTTCCATAATAATACATCTTTCTCTATAATTGCATGTCTATATCCTTGTTTTACCAGATTTCTAATTCTCATTTATGACTTTTATTCCGTTCACTACACTAATATTTAAGAAACATAACATCATTTTGCTTAAGAAATCGCATGATCCGACTTATGGTTGGACAAATATGAATTTTGGAAGCTAGAAAACGGACCCTTACGAGTTATTTATTGTTTTCAATTTTTTTATTAATGGAGAACTCGCATGGTCCAAGTTCTATTTCACTGACACCACATGATTGTGGAGCATCTGTATTCTCTATATCCGAGTCCAACACCACTTTTGTTTCCATAATCAAATTAAAAAGTGGCAATTTGCATGTGCTTAGTTAAATATGAGAATAGTTTGATAGTAATAGAAAATGTGCTTCTAGATGTAACATGGTGATGAGATTCACTGTTGATCTGCGCTGACACAGGAAGGCTTTTCAGCAGATTAAGCCTTCAAAGTTAGCTTAGTCTATCTACGCCATAACGCCAAGCCGAAAAGTTGAATCCATTTACAGTTTTTAACTTCAACTTTTACCTAATTTCTCTTGATCAGCACATGGGAAGGACATGCATCAGCACCACTCTGTTAGTATTTTACTTTGTAGGTTTTTGGCTAAATAAATATAATTAGAGAAATTGCATTGCAATAGGATGTTATGAGATGTATACTATTTTTGAATTTTGGAGAATGTAGCAAAAGAGGGAGAGGGGGCCAATGTGACTGTGGTTTTCACCTTGGAGAGTTGATTACTATTTTGGTGAGATGCAAGATGCGCATGCATGGGGGGATGTACGGGATAATAGAAATGGGCAATGATAAGACGTTAGCTTGGATTAGGAGAGAAAAGAGAGTGCAGAGGAACGTAACTGTTTATATCATTACGGCAACGTCATCTGAGCCGTACACTTTTCAGATCTGAGATTGTCACTGATCTTCTCATTGTCCAGTCCATTTCCCCACCACCTACTGATAGTAAGTAGATCGAGTCTCATTCATATCTCTCACAACGAGGACGCTGTCTACCTTAGTGGGTCCCTTCCTTGTAAACTTTGCAAACAGTACACTCCACCTCTCATGTGGACAAACCCTACCTTTATTATCAATTGGGACAAACACTTTTAGTATACGTATTTAAATACAAGTTCTAATACTTCCTCTCCTTCTCAACACTTGTAACTGCTATCTCCAATCAATGTTAGAATCATCTTATAGCCTTAAATCATTTCATTATACTTGCTCCTACGTTTAACTAACACATTTCAAACATTCATTTTTGTTGAGCTTATTTCAACCATAATTTTGGTTGAACCAAACAACTACTTACGTCCGATTATTTTGCCGCTTAGCCAATTATATATTTTCCCATTGAATAAATAATCGATAATAACCCGACAAGGCTTTGTTGTAGTAGTTCTCTAAGCATGATTGAAATGAATGATCATACCCAAACATACGTGAAATCCCAAGTTTCATCATTTCTCAAGAAAAATAAAATAAAATTTGGCAAAACTAGCTTCTAGAGAGAAAGGGCCATCAATAAAATAAAATAAAATTATAATACAATTATGTCAAGGCTAGGCCTGCCGAGAGAAACTTTTCCTTCATTGTCAAGTGACACAAATAACGTTATAAATGATATACAAAGTGCAGTATGCCCAATCTTCTTCCTCTTACCAGAGAAGCAAGAACTAAAATTATTTCCGGTATCTAAGCAAATAGCAATCCTTCATCAACCTTGTAGGGGTCAGTCATAGAGGCCCTCTTGTTCCCAAATGTCCACAAGAAAATCTACCATTTCCTAACAACATTTTTTTAATATAAACAAATAATCAGATAACATGTTTTTCATCCGGACATGATCGTATAACTATTTTTCGCTTCAACTTTGTGATGACCAGGAACTAAATGCTTACCGCAAGAGGGATAGGCTGGGGGAACGGCTTGTTACTCCCCAATAAACTTTCATACGTTGCATTCCAACTGTAACCCATGAATGGATATTCTCATCAGCAATAGATGGAAATGCATTGATCAGTTGATCAAACTCTACTAGTTTTCAGTCTAAAGAACCAAGATAAGAAGAAAACAAGCCTTGGAACAAAACTAATCAAACAAGATAATTTACCTCAATTTGGGTTCTCGCAATTGTTGTGCTTGGTTCTCAGATTTCTTATTTCCAATCCAACGTTGTCGAGTCTGATTCCAGAGAATAAGACCTGCAAAATATTTCTCATATTAATTTCTTTTTCTTTCCCTTCTTAGCCAATTTGAGAATCACAGCTCCCACATCTTTCAAAACCCGATGTACTACAACTTAATATAGGGACTAGGGAGATGGAAAATCAAAATGAAAAAACCCAATGAAAAACTGGCCAAAATATCCATGAAGACCAGTTGCAGATGCAAAGACGACCCATCTATACCAGATAGAAGATTGGATTACCCAAAGAATCGCATCGAGAACATGCATAGAACCAGAAATCTGAGAGATTACTTCAAATTAAGTAAAAAATGTGTTATCTAATAATAAAATCCCCAAAAGGAAAGCGACCAAGGCATCTCAATAAAGTCAGAACAAGGAGAGAGCTCAACTGAATCACCATGAGCCTTGGTACTAAAAATGGCTCATATATTAGCTTCAAGATGGAGCAGATACAACTTGGCAACACCCAGGAGGATCAGCAAAATATAACAAAAAAGTGAGAAGTATGCAGTAGCTACTTACAGAGACATCAGTTTTATATTACCATCATTATAGCCCCGTAAAGAGAGAACCACCCCTAAAATCATGTCGTGTTGTAAAGAAGGCCAATCAATCAACCCAGAATGCTTTAATTTTTTATTGTCCAAAGTCATATTATTCGTCTTAAATTTCAAATTCATAGTTAATCCAAAAAAAAAGTTTTCTGTTAATTATCTAAATACACAGTTTAAAAATAGAAGATACCATGATTCACAAATTCAGCAGGGTTGCCAGGATCTGCAGCTTGGTTTGTTACACTGGTTGATGAGATGCTTCCTTGTGACTGAACAGCACTGTTGTCCATATCATACGTGCTGGTGGTCCAGAAATCTTCTGATGTGCTAGGTTTCTTCACCGGCTTACCTTGCTTTGTCAATCCTTTTGGTGGCACATCCACAGAACTGATTAATGTGGGCTGCTTATATCGTCCAAGACAAGCACTGCTCTGTTACAATCACATTAAATTCGATTATGCATCACAATATAATCATATGATTGTTAAACCAGCAACCGTGGATTCATATACAACAAATCAGTACCAACAAATAGATTGACGCACGCTTCAGCTGTAAGTTTTTGTTACATGATTAATTGGTTATCACACAATTTCTCCCCCAACAGATAAGCAACATAAACTACGGATATATCCAAGCTAACAAAAATGAAGTAACAATATTTTCCACTCATAACATCAATTGCTATGCAATAATTAAATGAATCAGCCATGGACCCTTTTGATGTATTCCTCACTCCACTCCAGTAGAAAACTATGATTTCTAAATTTCAACAAAGAGTATACACGTCACCTCAATTTAGAAGATTAAGATAGTTGTATAATGATCGAATCTATTGGGGTAAAGAAAAGGAATATGAAGCGCTTCTCATATGCAACCTCATGGATATAGAGTAATGCTGAGCTCAGTCCTAGTGATTCCTTTTTATCAATTTATTTTTTGCAGACAACAATAAGTATAAAACAAAGACAAATCACTGGGAAAAAGAAAGAAAGAAAGAAAGAAAGCTCAAAAACATTAATTTCAATATTATCCTAAGTCCCAAACTATCACCATACATGATTAAGACTTATCGGTCCAAACAAGCGAAATTATCGATACCGATAAAAGAATAAATCGCAAATATGCTAAAAAGTTAGAAATAGAAGGAGCTAAATTTCAGTGGATAGGATTGGATTCAGAAACATACCCCATATGCGTGCAGTGTCTTAAAGACCCCTCAAAAACCCTAGTGAGATCAGCTCAGCTGTGAAGAATTCGGGGGGAAATGGAGAAGTCGAACCCAATTCCTTTCAGGTAGCGAAAAACCGGAGAGCGATACTGAAAACTACGAAGGCAAAAGGTAAAACTAATATTAAAAAGAACGATCAACGATGAGGTAGAATCAAAGCAAGAGTGAAGAGAGAGAGAGAGAGAGAGAAGAAAAAGAATTGAACCCTTTTTTGTTTTGGTATATGTGTTCCCTTGTTTGCTGAAACTGATAGCCTCCTTTTCTGAAGTGGCGATTGGCGAAGGCGATAGCGTTTTGGATTCTTCTTTCTTCTCTCTTCTCTGCCAACGACGAAGAATTATTTGCCCATGCTCCGTCATTATTTATCCACCACCATCTAATAATTTTCAATTACTTCAATTTTCTTTTCCTTATTTTTTGTTGTTTAATATTTTTTTACTTGTATCATCTGTTTTACAGTTCCTAGCTTCCTTGCTTTTCTTTTCTTTTTGGGATGAAAATTTCTTTTGGTTATTTAATCTTTTTTTTAACAGTAGAGTATTCTTTTAAGCTAATGGATGTTAATTAATAATTATGATTCCACTTGACAAGTTGTGATCTAATTTCTGATTTTATTAGGTACAAGGCTTATAGGTGCTTATTGTGTACATCTGTTATTCTCAGAATTAAGTCAATTATTCTAGTTTTTATTAAGTTCCTAATATTATAGCATAGCATGAATATGCATGATTACACGTCACTTAGTAATTAGTAGAATGAACTAATAAATCACATTAAAAAAAGCAGCCGAAATTAAAAAAAAAAAATTGATTAGCTAAGAGACTTGCTTGCTTCAGAGATGAGTAGGTAAGTCAAAATTGGTATGAAGATTATCTTATAAAAGTCAAAAGTCAAAACTAAAGAAAATTTCGGGAACCTTGTGTATTTGTGATATTCATTAGATTTGGGCTTTGGTTTATACGGCCCATTGTAGCAACAGGGATTTAAAAGCCCGTGATGCCTAATCAATATGAAATGGGCCCATCAAACCCGACCCAATATTTCTCATCCCTTCTTTTCGGGTCTACCACCACAGCCGGTCTACCACCACCTCCTTTGCCCTCGAAGAAGCAGTTGCCCTCGACGTCGTTCTAGTAAAAGGAAAGCCAAAACCCTAATCTGCTTAGTGAACGTCTCCTTCCTCTTCCTCTCGTCACGCTCTCACTGTCGCTTTCGCACTCAAGCTCTCTCGTCTCCGGTCTCGCGCTCAAGCTCGTCGTCGCTCTCTGTCTCGTCACCGTCTCGCAGTCAGCGCGCGACTTCCCTGCTCTCGTCGTCGCCGGAGGCAGAAGCAACAGGTCCCGGGGCACTCAATCGCGTGCGTCGCCGTCGGCAGAAGCAGCAGGTCCCGGTGCACTAAGTCGCGTGCTTCGCCGGTGGAAGAAGCAGCACGTTCCGGGGCTGATCGTCGTTGTAGTCTTCTTGCTTCGAGGCTCGCGGTCAGCTTCAGCAGGTGGTCCCCGATTTGGTGAGTTACAACAAATTCCCTGTTCTTTCTTGCTCAATTTTGTTCCGTAATTCATCTCTGCACCTTGATTTTGTTGCTGAAAGTTGAATTTGTTGCCGAAAATATTCTTGAGATAATTTTTTTTGTTGCCGAAAATCATCACTGAGCTGAATTGTTTACTGGCTATAACCTTGAATCTGTTGCTGGCTTGTTGAAAAAATCACCTAGCTAAATTTTTTCTTGCTGTAATTCATCACTGCACCTTGATTTTGTTGCTAAAAGTTGAATTTATTGCTGAAAATATCACTGAACTAATTCTTTTGTTGCTGAAAATCATCAGGGTTGAATTTGTTACTGATTATCATAATTGGAGTTTGAAAATAATCACTTAGCTAAATTTTTTGTTGCTGTGTATATCTGTAAATCATCTTTTGAGCTAAATCTTTTGTTGCTAAAAATTATCATTGTTGAAAATGAGGTTCATGTTCTCTGCAACTCAGAATAAAATTGTTCAGTTAAATTGTTGTTCCCATGCTCTCTTTTTTTTGTTTTGCTAGAATTTTAAAGATGTCTTCATCACAACTCAGTTGCTATTATGAATTATTATTGGTATTGATTTGTGAAAAATAGACAAATGTAGATATAGATGCAAATCAAAATGAAGGAAATGTTGATCAAGCTTCAAATTTGTCTCAGGAACATATAGATGCCGACTTTAAGATCACTCCTTGAATTTGATTTACTGATTATGTTATTTTTTGCTCTCTTTCTTGTTTATTTAAATTGAGAAAGTATTTCGTACCAGTGACTAGTTTATTATCTCTTTTTGCGTAATTAGTTATGTCTAAAAATTGATACTTGATTATTATTAATGTTTGTGAAGACATGCATTTTAAGTTTTAACTTTTGATTTTAATTTTATTTTTATAATTTTACATTTTTATTTAATTATGACCGGGTCAAGTGGGTGAATCAGTAATCCACTGGTTGAACCAATGACCCAATTGACTGAGTCAATTACTAGTTCAGTTCTACAGTTATAGAGCTAACAAAATCAGCTCATTCATTCACTACACCAATTTCCACTAATCAAATCCAACACAAAACCTAAAAGAGTTGCTTATTTGCTTTTTGGCATATTTTGTAGCGGTTACTGCCTCAATTATTAATTCTGTTGCAGAGCAGGAAAGGTAAGAGCTTGTTATTTGGGTGGTTTTGGTGTATGCCATGGATTTTGAATCCAAGTATGATGTTGCTGCCACTGCCAACTTCATTCACATTCACAATTTCACTAGAGTTGCTTTACAAGTAAGATTCTCTTCCTGACTTTTTCACTTCCTTTGAGTTTCTTATATACTTTAGAGTTTAGACTTCACAACTGAGAAACCAGAAAATAGAACAATTATTTGAGTAGCTATAAAATTCAAAAGTTACTATGTAGTTTTCCATGCAAAACAACTGAAAATATTGTCTTTTTGTTCTTAGGCTATTTATGAAAACTAACCCGCTCCCCGTCAGAATTTGAAGTTTTATGTGTAACTGACTAACAGTCCTTTATGAACTTTAGTTTCCTGATCATCTCCTAAAAGATTCAACAAAAGTGGTCGCGGCTCTACGCAAGAGACTACAATCGTTGACCCAACCTAGTGTCACAGGAAATTGGGATGAGACAAACATTGGACTGTTTGTGATGGCAGATACCACCTATGGCAGCTGTTGTGTTGATGAAGTTGGAGCATCACACATCAATGCTGATGTTGTCATACATTATGGACATACATGTTTTAGTCCGTGAGTACTTCTAAAACAGGCTTTTTGAAAGGAAAAAGAATTGGGCATGTCACATGAATCCTTTATATTTTTTCATCTTTAATTGTAGTGATGAATCTGATATGATTATAAGTTTATAACCATTTTTTATGATACATCCAAGTCATCTAATCTGTTATACAGAGTGTTATGCCAAATGCATAATTCCCAGTTGCTATGTTTCTCTGATTCAAAATGTTTCTTGAGTACTTATGGTCACTATAGCAAGGGGTTTCATAATTTGATTCTTCATGCTGCTATAAAGATTGAGATTCTACTTGTGCTTCCATTTAATTCCTACTTTTTTCTGCAGGACAACAACTTTACCGGCATATTTTGTTTATGGAAAGGCTTCCATTTCCACAGCTGATTGTGCTGAAAGTATTTCAAAATATGCTATGACCAATAGCAAGCCTGTCTTGGTATGAGTAATTGTTTAACATTTATGGTTTCTTTCACTAAAAAAATAAATAAGAAAAGAAAAAGAGAGAGAATAACTGATTTGTAATGTATGGAAAATGAAATAGATGTAAACTTGCTCCAATGATATATGATCATTTATAAGTTGGACTTCCAGTATAATTTCTTCCAGAATAACTTTCAGACATTTATACATATGCATTTAACCATTTTGTCCCATTTGAAATACAGGTTCTATATGGGCTGGAATATGCACATTCAATACAACAGATAAGACAGTCACTGCAAGAATCATCAATTTTAAAAGTTCACTTTGCAGATGTTCCATCTTCTTTTATGCTTCCATCAAAAGATATTACAAAAATAAATGGGGCACCAGCTAGTGATTGTAGTAATACCTCTGCAATCAATGGGGCTAGTGAGACTACATATAGCATGGGAGGATTGATTTGGAAACTACCTGATGGACAAAGCATAGATGACTACTTGCTCTTTTGGATTGGAATTGATAATTCGTTTCATGATATTGTTTTTAGTCAGATATGATGCAACAGAAAACCAAGTGATGACAGACTTGTCACAACAAAGGAGGATTCTTAAGCGTAGGTATGTATCTCAACATAAACAAACCAGTCATTTGGGTGTACCTCCTTGAGTCTTTCAAAATTTACCAAGTTCAGGTGATGACCATGCAGATACTACCTGGTTGAGAGGTCTAAGGATGCTAATATTGTTGGGATTTTGGTTGGAACTCTTGCTGTTGGTATGTTTACTGTTTAAACTTTGGTTTTTCTTGCATGGTTTTGCTAATATGATTGGATAGAAGAGTAATCTATTTGTATCTAGTTAAGATAGAAGATTAATATATTTGTATCTAGTTAAGTGAAATTCCAAATTGTCAAGTAAACCTTGAAAAAAATGAGAAGAATATGATCCTGCATTGAGTTACATTATTTTTCTTGAATATTGATGCAGCTGGCTATCTACACATAATAAATCAGATGATGGAGCTCATTACTGGGGCAGGAAAAAGGGCCTATACTTTGGTTATGGGAAGACCAAACCCCGCCAAACTAGCCAACTTTCCTGAGGTGAAGTTTGATTCACTATTGCCATGCACTGCAGTCTGACTTTTTGGCTCAGAACTTGCTAACAGAGCTTGAAATTTTTATCAGTGTGATGTTTTCGTATACGTCTCTTGTGCTCAAACGGCTCTGCTGGATAGCAAAGAGTATCTAGCACCAGTTATTACTCCATTCGAAGCAATGATAGCTTTCAGCAGGTAGCCCCATCATCGTATATCTTAATCCACTTAAATATCAGAAATTCCCACTAAAAAAGAAAAAAGATATCACTCATTTTACGATCATCTTATATTGATCGATGCATCTTAATATTATTTTTCTTCAAGCTTTACATGTATGACTTACATTTCTTATTTTTTATGTTACTGTGTTATTCTGTTTTCAGGGGAAGTCAGTGGACAGGAGCTTATGTGATGGAATTTGGCAATCTGATTAATTTGCCTCACGTAGAAGTCCAAAACCAAGAGAAAGAAGAAGAAGCACGATTTTCATTCTTTCAGGGTGGCTACGTGGAAGATTTGGATAATCAAGGTAGTTTTTATTCCTTATTACATCTAAGCACCTTGGGATTGCTGTGGTTTCATGACATCCGAATTATCATCTTCCATCCATAGCCCACTGATGATAACACAAATCCAGCTGCTTGATTGTACAGACTAATGTCTTGTTTGAAAATTTGCTTATAATTTAAAACTCCAAGCTGGTAAAGTGGCTCATGTTTTCTACTTCCAATGAGGAAAGAAAAAATGTAGCAGTTTTATGGGTTTTTTCATTTTTCATATTCTCTTTTTTGGTTTGCATTATGTTGGTAAGTTAGAAAAGTAATTTTCAGACTAGACCCTACATGCTCATTTTTTCCCCCCTAACCATCCAATGTTATTTCACTAGAACATGTTGAGGAAGAAAGAGAAAGAGAGGCTCTTGCTTTAGTTAATTCGACTGAGAAGGCGCTGCAATTGCGTGATAATTGTAATTCTCTAGTCCATAGTGGTGCTAGATCAGGGGCAGAGTTTTTAGCAAAGCGATCATATCAGGGTTTGAATATGCCCAATGAGAACACCTCCCCAGAAGCATTTGTAATAGGACGAAGGGGAAGGGCATCTGTGTACGAGGATGAGAAGAACAAACGTGAACTTCCGTGACATTCAAAATTTTGTTACAACCTGCTAATAGTGAATGTAAAGGCACAAATATGGTAGGAATGGCAAAGGGGATTTTGTCATATGCATTAGACAGGGTAGAGAGTCACCTAAACTCCTGTAGCTTGGGAAAAGTTGAATTGTAAAACTCAACCCTGTAGACACAAACAATTGTAACAACTTGTGAATTAACTTACAGTTTGATCATTTTGAATTGATTCATGCTGAATCTTGACCAAATATTGAGGGAAAAGAAATGCTGAAGTATTTTTATTTGCAAGTGTTAACGATATTATTGATATAATAATAGTTCACAATAATATTATATGAATTCCTTTTGACGTCTTGAGCATAACTTAGTTTGCAAGTTGTAGTTGTATGGATCAGAAACTCCAGACTTCCATGGATCTGTTCAACACGTTAATATGGTCGACTGAGTCATAAGTCCAAAAAAGGTATATATTTATGGCTGCATCACGCATGGAAACAGCTGTAGACTGAGAAACAATCCAGTTTGCAAGTTTGACAAAATCAAAGGCCATAACCATAAGCAAAACATGAAATTTCATTAGGAATAAGATGTCTGATTTAGGAGCTTCTAATGAAGTTCTTAATTGTGTGTTTAGAATCTTATATTACCTGTTTGATATATTTAAAAAAAAAAACTTTACATGATATTGTATTATTTTAGTATTTTATTTATGTGTAGGTGGCCTTGATATTTATTCTTATATTATTATTGTTGAAGGGACTCTAAATATAAAATTCAATAGTCAACCACGTTTATTTTCATTTTCTTTTCTTTTTTCTTTAGGTTAGACGTTTGATCATTCTAGAATTTTACATGCAATTAGAAGACATAGTCAGTCTTAAAATTCAGATAAAGTAGTAGCATCTATTTGCAAAGTATAAGGTCTAAAAGTTTAATAAACGTGTCATAAAAACTCAGTAATAAATGGAGAATCTGAATTCAAGAAAATCTTGAGGATGATATTTCAGAAATGGGATTGTGCTTTTGTTAATTTATATCATGAGAATGTCCCTACTATTTTTAAATCTTTCCCTGAATTGCTGTAATGCTACTTGTATTGTGCTTGTTTCCTCCTTAAATTATGCATTGGTTGGGCTCCGAAACTAAGTGTCAAGTATTTTCTTTCACATTTGTAGTTTTGGTTCTTTGATTAGGACTAAGGCATACTCAAATTATCCCTGTCCACTTTCATAGTTTCATTGATGCACTTAACTTGTTATGTACTTATGTTATATGGCCCATTTCTTTCCTTTGGTTCATCTACCTCCATGTGAAAAAAATAATATTGTGAATCATGTCAACTAAATATATTCAATTAAATATGTTAAATCATTTCATAATTTACAATATCATTTTTAGATGAAGATGTCATTATGGAAATCCAAAAAAAAAAGAGAAAATTTTTGTAGCACCATGCGGCTACACGTGCATGGAAGGTTAAATTAATTAATGACATTTATCATAATCTACTTTGTTCTTTAACAATCCAAAAAGTGTTGCTTTATGAGTTTATACATATGACTCATCTCACTTTTTTTTTCACATTATCAGCTTCTTTTTTGACACAGCTGTAATTGAAATCTGTTTCACATTACCATTTTCAATTTAACGGTGAAACAGTAAAAGATGGATAATGAAAATGACTCATTTTGGAATTTGGAGCATTGAACTGAAATATTTAAAGGCGGAAAAATAATGAATGGCCCCACACTTCCACACAGAAAAATAGTAAGAATGGAGAAAACAACGAGTTCTAATTACTATAATAAATAAATAAAAAATGAACAATCTTAAACTATTTGATTCATTTGTCTACTAAGTCCCATCTAAGAAAATTGTTGTATGAATATTTTATGGTGAAAATTCAGGTGGAGTCCACTTCAAGTGAAGTTGATAACTGAGAATCGTTAGATGATTTGATTGATTTGACTAAATTTTTATCTACTGGCTCTAAGCTATCAACTTCTCGTGAAATCAACTGCACTTGAATTTTCACCATATTTTATAGAAACAAAGGTATAAATTGTAAGCTACTCATAAGTAATCATATTTATCTTTTACGTTTAATAAACATTAGAATGAAATAACAAAAAGCAGAAATAGAAATTTTTGTATCAATACGACATAAGTGAGAAAGAAAAAACTTTGGCCATTAATTTAGAACTCATTGTAAAACAGAGTTGGTGAAAGTCCAGTATGTATCTACAGCCACAAGAATACCCCAGATTTTTTTTAATATAACTCCTTTGACGTTAACACCCTCACCACAAAACTAAAATAAGAAAAAAAACAGAAAAGAAAACAGAGGAGGGACAGAGTAATAGGCATGTTAGTACAATTTTGGTGAATAATTTCAAAATTCCATCATAAATGTACAAGATTGTTCTTGAATCTGGAAGCATCAGTAAGAACATTCCATTCTGTGAACTCTGTCCCTCAGAATTCCGTTATACAAAGCGATTCTGTTAGCTGGCATTTCACGAACGTTTCTGCAGTTGGTTGATCTTGATGATACTCTGTTCTGCTTCCTCTGTTCTTCTTCACTCCTTTCTATTCTCTCTTTGACGTTCTCAGCAAATTGAACTCTCTTCTTCTTCTTCTTGCTCAGCTTCCTCTCCCTCTTCTTTTCTTCTGGAAATTAAACAGAGAGAGCAAAATCATGTGAGTGGATGACTTGAGAAGAAGGAAGTGAAGAAGAGAAGCAGGGGAAGTGAATGATTGTAATTTACCTGAAGACAAGCAAGAGCGTAAGATTTGGTTGTTGGATTGAGGAGAATGATGATGAATCTTGTGGCGGGAGAAAGCAAGGTAAAGCACAGTGCTAGAGAGAACCATAGCT
>NC_029778.3:78220304-78221506 GCF_000817695.3 Arachis duranensis | reverse complement strand
AGAGAAGGAGGTGGTTGAGACTATGAATATGATTGTGAAGGTGTAGAAGAAGCTTCACGGGTAGATGGTGCCAAATAATATAAAAAAATGAGAAAAGAAAAGAAAAAAGGAAGTGGAAATTAAATGTTGGGATTGTGGTCAATATAAGAAAAAGGAATGGCAGTAGTTAATTGGTTGTTAGAGATGAGAGTATCTAGATTTCTCTCATCAGAAATGAAGAGAAAGAGAAAGAAAAGAGGAGGAAATTTCAGGTTTGGTCGGGCGGGGCGGTGTGTCTCTAACTTGTAATTGCCTCTCTGCTTTGTCTTTGGCTTTTTCTTTGCTTTTATGAGTTTATCGCTTTATCCAAATCAGCCATCACAAATTTTACTCCTATTCAAATAAAAAAAATATTTATCACCTAATAGTAAAGTCGACTTTACATAAAATTGATACCTGAAAATTGTTGGATGAAAATTTAGTCAAATCAATCAAGTCGACTTTAACTGAGCTTCTACCTACTCTATATATTACCAACCAAGTTAGCTAAAAACTGTATTTGTTAAGAAAATATAATAAAAAAAATTTTAATCAAAATTTAATAGTAATTGTCAAGGCATATATTAGTAAGACTAATTAAGAATAAATTGGAGAGAAATTCATAAAACGGAAATTCTAAAATGCGGTTGCGGTTTGCGTTGGGTCCTTGTGTTCCTCAGGTGGGGTCACTCCTCCACAAACTTCTCCTTCAACAGAATTGAGATTTGACTGCTAAAAAGACATCAAATTTTTCTTCTAAATTGAATATCAATTGAGAATACTTCTGAAAGAAATATCAATTAAGAATAGTTTAACAACCATGTTAATTATAAGCTTTATCTCACCTAATACTTATAATTATTAGTGTTTAAAGTGAAAGTTATACGTAATTTTATCCTACAAAAAATGAAGTGATAAGTTTTATGCAAGTATATAAAAATTAAATAAAAAGTAATCACTTAGGTAAAGACGTCTATTTTATCTTTTGTTAAAGATATTTTTATATTATTTTTTAATTAGTTTCTATATAATTTATTTGGTATTTTTTATCACATATTATTAAATTTTTTAAAAGATTTTCTTTCTAAAAATAATAAAAAACATTTAATTTAGACTAAAAGTCTAAAACCAAAAAAATAATAAATTAACTATTAGATTTTTTTTAAATTATTTATATAAAAAAA
>NC_029778.3:78218437-78220226 GCF_000817695.3 Arachis duranensis | reverse complement strand
TTATTGAGTTTAAATTTTAAATAATTTTTAATTGATATTCGAATATTTTTATTTTAAAGAGTTAGAATATTTTAACATCATTTTTTTCGTATCTTTTTAATTGAGTCTTTAATTTTTAAATTATAAACCTTATTTATAATTAAGAGTAATGTTTTAACACCACCAATTAGTCACACATATAAAAATACCAGAACAATTCTATTGTCATAATTATAATCTAACTTTATAAGCAATACAATACAATGAAACTATATATAAGGAATATAACCAAATTTTATCTACATCTATAGTCACATTTCATAAATAATATAATCAAATTATATTTATGTTTATAATTAAATTATGAATAAAAATACAAAAAATTATTATGATGGTTAATTTTTTTCGTTCATAATTTTTTTATTATTTTTGTTGTGAAAAATTTAATTATTTTTTAAAAAAGATAATTGAATAACACAAAAAAGTCTTATTAAGAGTAATTTATTTATATATGATTAAAAAATAATTAAATAATTATATACGGTAAAAAATTAATATTATTAAAAGATAAAATTAAAAATTATTTTAAAATTAAAAATAAAGTTTATTTAAAAATAAAATAATAAATCATGCTTTTTTTCTTTTTTCTAAAATTTATCTACGAGTGATTCTATAAATATTTTATGATGAATAAAAATATTAAACTTGTACTAAAATTTATTCTAATAAAATTTATTTTTATTCTACTAAACGTTAAATAAATTATCGAAAAGAATTTTGTTTTCTCCATTAGAGAAAAATGATAAACTTCCATACTTCTATTATATTATGGCAATAATTTGGCCTGTTATTTTGTAATAATAATAATAATAAACAAGTATGTCACAGTAAAAGAAGAAGTACGTCACCAAATAATTTATCATTCGAATTATATATGAATCAAATTGATAATGTGAGGACTAACACTACAAAAATCGATAATAAGATTAGGGACTTATAAAACCTTGTTTAGGCTCACAGAAAAAACGTTTATAAGCTAGTTCACAAAGGAAAAGGTAAAGGTCGAAGCGACAAAAGGTTGAGATTTGGGACATGGAACATAGGCACTCTAACAGGAAAGTCCATGGAGGTGGTGGATACCATGACAAGGAGGAAGATTAACATTATGTGCCTACAAGAAACGAAATGGGTTGGTGTAAAGGCTAGGGAGTTGGATTCTTCTGGTTTCAAACTTTGGTATACAGGAAAGGTGAAGAATAGGAATGGAGTTGGAATAATTGTGGATAAGCAGTGGAAGAAGGACGTAGTTGATGTCAAGAGGGTGGGAGATCGGATCATCTCTATCAAACTTGTGGTGGAGGGAGGTGCTTTTCATGTGATTAGCGCCTATGCACCGCAAGTGGGTTCGGACGAACAACACAAGATAAGATTTTGGGAGGATCTAGAGAGTTTGGTTCAAGGCATACCTTTAGGAGATAAGATTTTCTTAGGAGGAGATTTAAATGGCCATGTTGGGAGAGAAGTGACTGGATATGGGAGTATTCACGGAGGCCATGGTTTCGGGGTGATCAATGCCGAGGGTAAAACTATTTTGGACTTTTCCTCAACTTTTGATCTTCTCATCGCAAATACATGTTTTAAAAAGAGAGACGAACATCTTATAACATATAAGAGTGGCATGACAAGCTCTCAAATCGACTTCTTCTTGTTGAGGAGAGTCGACCGGAAATTTTGCATTAACTGTAAAATTATCCCGGGAGAGAGTTTGACAACACAACATAGGGTGCTCGTCATGGATTTTCGCGTTGAG
>NC_029778.3:78188584-78214902 GCF_000817695.3 Arachis duranensis | reverse complement strand
CAAAATTCATTTCGTCGTCCAGTATCAACAACCATCTTTTTAATTGGTACTGCAGTAGCCCTTTGATTGGATGTTGGAGCAACATTATTTATTGAGAAATCCCTAACCCGGCTTTCGTGCTTTGGTGAGTCTTCGAGACCCTTTCGATGACCTACGTTGTGTTGAAGGGATTCCAATATTTCTTCTTAGAACGTATTGATTTGACCCTATAAGCGGGACCACCACCCCCTAGTATGTTGCCGCCAGAAGCAATATATATATATATATTTTGATGAATGTGATATTTTTTTATATAAATAATTTAAAAAAATTTAATAGTTAATTTATTATTTTTTTGTTTTACTTTAAATTAAATATTTTTTATTATTTTTAGAAAGAAAATCTTTTGAAAAATTTAATAATATATGATAAAAAATACCGAATAAATTATACAAAAACCAATTAAAATACAGCATAAAAACATTTTTAACAAAAGATGAAATATGTGTTTTTATCTTAATAGTCACTTAAATAAAAATGATAAAAATATTTCCCTTTTGACTCTTGATGTAAACATAACAAATTTATCTACTTTAAGAAAAGAAAAGAAATCTATCACACTATTGTCCTGTCATACATTTCCTACACAGACATAACGTTTTGTCTTTGATGAAAATCAATCTCTCTTAGTTTGACATTTGTTGATTGTTCTCTCCATTTATTTCTACTTTGTTTGTGTATCAGATATTTCATTCACGCGGCACTTGCGTGACTTGTTTCGCAAATGATGTTAACATTCTTCAGAAAAGAATCGTAACGGACCTGGAAACAACGAACGCCTTCAGTTCTAACACCGTATTTATTTCCATTCACCAATTGATCGATACGTAAATTTATTACTGCGAATCATAAATTGAGTTGTCCCACGTGAGGGAGTGTGAACTTGTTACATGTGTGAGGTGTGATTCCAATTCAATCTATGTAAGCATGCAATGCCATTCAGCGCTTTCATCATCATCATTCATCGTATTCATACTGAATAATCCATACTTCAATCTAGTCTAATCTATACGATAGTGGCAGCACTTCGGTTGGATGATTTGTGACCTGTTACGTTTGACGCGTGTTGTGCTCTGCAATTATTCATCAACAACAGATTATCTCAACTGTACAACCGACTGTAACACGTGTCCGTCTTAGGATCATCACATATCCAAGATATAATAAGTCTTGCGTTTTATATGGATGATCAAACATCATTTTTTTTCTTATGTGAACTATAAATTTATGGAAAAGTATATGAAACTAATTCTAAATCAACTAAAAATAAAATAATTTAGTTAATTATAAATATAATAATTAGTTTTATTTATTTATAATTTAAAATATTAATTATTAAATATTTTATCACATTTAAATTAAGAGAAAATACATTTAATATCACTGTAATATAAATGACAGAAACTGATTTAATTAGTTTTCGTCTCTTTATTCTTTGTTTTTTTTAAATACCTAAAATGTGATAGATCAAAAAATAGATTTAAAACTATTTAATTTAAAAAAAATATCCTAATATCTAACATAAGTACAATTCACATAAAAATTTTAAATTTATCTAAAAATATTTGGCTGATTTTTTGCTAAAATCATATTAATTCTCTAGCATTATTGTAAATTTATTGGTTATAAGCTCTTTTTAGCGTTGTGCAGCAGTGAATTACGATAAGAGTAACAGTTATCTTACAAATAATATAGTTGGTTTAAATGAACTATTATTCATGTACAAGTTGAGGATCAAAATATAAAAAAAAAATAGGGATAAAATAAAAGTCATTTTAACGAGAAAAAGAAAAGAAAAGGAAAGGAAAACATATTTGAAGTACACGTGCTGAGCTGCTAGTATATTCTTTTAATTTGGATTAGGTGCAAGCCAATGAAAAGAGTCCACTTAGATTGGTAGTAGAGTTAATTTGGAATTCTCTGAAACCCTTCTTGCTATCTCACCACCAAGGTGGACTTGGGGTAACCATATATAATCCACAGCATCAACTCAAGGTTGCTTTACTCATCACTCATCACTTCACTGGAATTTTATCAATTTAATTGAAGGGATATCTTTCAGTGTCTACAGAAATTGTGAGTTGGATGAAATGCAACTCACCTCTTTGTATTTAATTTCAACAAGTGAAATATAAGTATTCTAAAAGAGACTGATTGAATTATGTTAAAATATTTAGTCGTAGTAATTACTAATTATTTTGTATGGTTAATATATGTTATTTTATACACTTTTAATTTATATTTTGTATTTTAATATATCTATATTTTATGTAAATAATTAATTTAATATTAATTTTTGACGTATTATTTGTTAGAAGTTTTAAGGGAAAAATGGTAACTGACAATTATAGTAGCTAGAATCTCGATTTAACTCTTAAAATCTTTCGATATTACGATTTTAAATGAATTTATCGATTTTACAAAATTTGTACTAAGTCTGACGATTTTACGATTTAAATCTTGTTAAGATTTTACGTTTTAAGTTTTTTATTTATTTTTTCGATTTAACTTAAAATCTGGATTTTTTCTAACTTGCTGGCAATAGCTGCATCTCACTACGTTCTAGAGCACTGCTTGCATTCTTCATTTTCAGTGCATATAGCAGTTGTCATATGATAACAAATTGAGCTCCCATTTTCAATGTCACACACTTCGTAGATAGAATAGGTGAAACCATGTACTATAAATGGACCATTGTTACGCAAAAACCAAATATGGGAACAAAAGAAACCCTGTTTAAGAAAACCAGAAACATTACATCTCACATTATATAACTGAAGTCATACAAGCCGACAACAACCATAACATCAGATGGTTAACATCTAGCAATCCATCTCTAAAAGACATTAAAATTATTCCTCACTTTAATTAAAAAACCACAAGTACTAAAAAAGTACTACATAATATAATATAATGTAACATAGTATATGAACAAATCAAAGTACAAAATGAAATGAGTTAAGTAGTAAGGATAGGGGGCAAGTAGTCAGTTTTGGTTCCAAGAACACGACCCTTTGTGTCAGGGAAGAACTCGAATCCTGGAAGCTCGGTGACAGTTCCATCACCGGAAATGCCAACGGGGTAGCGCAGAAGGTGGCCGGGGAGGTCATGGTCAAGGGACTCACTGGAATACAGATCCCAATACTTGTCAGCAACCTGGTTCACCATCTTGATACATTCTTCACTCTCAGGCTGGAGGAAGGATTCTCTGATCATGCCAAGGTGCTCATACCACAGCGCAAGGCGGAAACCATGGATCTGTCCCCTTGCTAGCTCCCTTGCACTCAAATAGTATGGCTGATAAGCTCCCATGGCTATTTCCGAGTCTCTTGCACCATCCATCGATCTCTGGTTGATGTTTGCAGATCCAATGATTATGTATTCATCATCAACTGCACAAAGAATATAACAAAACAAAAGAGTTTCCATCACTCACTCAAACCTTTTATCATCAAAAGAAATGTAGATGATTCCAAATGTATGTTACCTATCATCATCTTGGCATGGACATAAATCATGAATCGACGGTTCTCCTGGGCTTTTATGTAATCAGAATCAGGGTCTGGTCTCTCTGAAGGCTCATATTCTCCTGGCTTCTTGACCTCCCGGTTGCCGAGGCAGAAGAATGTCAAATAGTTTCTGGGATCTTCCACAATTCCCTTGGCATTGAGTGCCTCAACTATATCCTTGTACATCATCTCCATTGTCCTCCTCTGCCAATCCAATATGGCTTGAACTGAACCACTCTCTGGGAACCCTTCTGGCCACATTGGAACCACAATGTACACAGTGAACCTCTCCCCGGCTTCGATTTTGCTTACAATCTTAAGTGAAAGCTCCTTTGGAATTAGATGCAAAGCACCAATGTCCTCAGGCTTAATGTCATCAGGGCTCCATCCAAAACAGCTTCCGAGGAAATACTGATTCTCGATATAGATGAAATTCTTTGCGCGCCTAATTGCATGGATATAAGCATCTTGGATGCTACGGTCTATGATGTTATCCTTTCCACTAACAAGGCCAGCTCTGGCAGCATCTTCAGGAGTCTCTGGGAAGCCAAAAGCAGCTCCACCATCAATTGATCTGAATAATTGAACATTCCATGTCTCGTGATCTTCCGCAAATGTTACTGGAGATGGCGGGATGATGACATCTTCAAGCTCTCTCAGCGGAATGAGCAAGTCCTTTCCACCTTGCTTCCTCCATCTCTGCTCGAAGTTGAACAGAACATCCCATGCAATAGGCCCTTCAAGGCGAGAGTGGATGTCATGCCAAGGCTCTCTAGGACCACCTTTCATGATGGAAGCACCGGCAAAGTTTGGCTGATGAAAATCATCATGGTGTGCGGTGTCCAAGGTTCTGAAAAGTGAGTGGAATTGAGTGTCATATCTTCCATCACAGAGATCAATACCCCCAACAAAGCTCACTATCCTTCTCTTACCCGAATCTCCGCTAGGCATGTCACTATCCACCACCACAATCTTCTGGTGATGAGTAAACATTGTAGAGATTTGCAAATCCTGAATAATGCTTCCACCATCATCAGGATTCCGTGGGCACAAAATACAATGCACTTCAGTTCCTTGGAAATACTTCTCAGTTTCTTCATCATGAGTAGCCATCAACCCATCTTTTTTCAACAAGGGAACAGATGTTCTGTCATCCCAAACAAGCATCAAGACTCTGACACCCTCATTCGCCTTCTTCTTGAGAAGCTCACCAATCGTTAAGTCTCCACCAGGCTTTGGCCTCCTTGAATCCCTCACCAATGTTATCTCAGTGTAAACAGACCAACCGGTTATGTATATCAAGTGCCTCGCTTTGTCGATTGCATCAAACACATCCTCCCAGCACCTATGAGGCTGGTAAGTCTGGCCTCCAGCAAGGGGTATTTTGGGGACAAAATTATCAGGGACATGAGCATCCTGGTAAAGAGAAACCTTGCAGCCTCTTCTTTGCGAGAAGAAAGTGTAAGGAACACCAGGGAATTTAGCACTCCTAACACCACGTGCCCAGTTCTTGTCTTTTGTGACATCAAAGTTGCTCCAATGGGATTGTCATCTTTCACAGTGAATATGATGTTTGATGCCATGTGGGCACAGTAAATGTGAAAAGATTCGTACCATCTGGGATTACTATGGTCTTTTTCTATAATCCTGGTCCTTCCAACTCGTGCTTTTTCCAGATCAATGGTTGCATACAGTTTGGTAACTCCTTTTCCAAAACCAACTGTCTCCTCGATGTTTTGCACCAGCTGAATCAGAGCAACGGATATGCAATTAGCATTACAATTTATATGAGTCTCCAGCATTCTTGAGTTTTACGTTTCTCCTTTTTGGATAAAATACAGCATGTGTGAAATAAAGGATAGAGGATCATAATAAAGTAACAGTTATTGGGGTTGGAAAAATAAAAATAGCAGAATCAACAAAATGTCAGTATTTTTATTCATGCTAAGGAACCAATTAAATTACAATTTGAGAATTCTCTCAAAGCAGGATCATTGACTGTAACAACCATCCATTCAAACCTTACAATCAACAAATCAACATTTTGGAATAGCAAAATATTGTATAGAATTTATTCTGTGGGACTGAATAATAAAGTATCAAAATGAGGCCTTAAGAGAAATTAGGAACTCTGCTATACGCATATACCCGAACAAGTCGCATCGTCAATAGAATCTGTTTTTTTTTTCCCATTTTTTTAGGACTATGTGCATAAGCAAACCTACATAGATCACAGTTGGTTTAACGGTCGATTTCAACGAGTAGTGTTATAAACTTATAATCACAATATCTTTCCCCAACAAAACTGATGAATGAACAATTGGCATCGTATCTGTCTAGTTGATCCAAAATTCTAAAGATCGCAATCGCATTATTATTTAATAATCTTCGATAGCATTTTTTTCTCACCAAAAATTAATATACCTCCGTGGATAACGTCGTGATGTGTATATATAGTATTTTTGGTTGAAAAAAGAAAGAAAATATCAGAATTCACACGTCATCCGCAAAATCTAAGTAACACTGAGAACTTTAGCCGAAACATGTGGCATGGCTTTATCCTACAAGACTACAACAAAACCTCCTTCCGCTTCTTCTTTATTTGTGAAAGCAATTAAAGAAATGGCTTATGAAATCAATGAGAGGCTCAAGGGAGGGAGAAGATTAGCTACCTTGGTGAAAACATTGCCACCACTTGTCTTGAGCTTATCGACCTCATAGATGGTGACATGGAGAGTCCCGTGCAGGAGAATTTGCGCCATCACACTCAACCTACAATCACAGATCAGATCAGATCAGATTAGATCAGATCACAGTCACAGTGAAGATCGAAAATCAGTTGAAAGCAGGTGTGCTTAATTAGCAGAGTAGATTGAGTTGAAATTAAAGAGTAAGAGTAGATCGTAGATTAAACACCGAATCTAAGCACGAAGAAGAAGAATAGGAGGGAAAAGAGACTAACCGGTATCAGTGCAGAAGAGAGGAGAGAAAGTGAAGAGAGAGATGTTGGAGAAAAGAAGAAAAGCAGTCACTATATAAATATTAAATGTAAATTAATAATTTGATTATAATAGCAGCTTGCATTGATGTGGGCAATGAGAGGGTAATGGGCTCCATCCCTTGATGTTGCTGCCAATTGTCAATTGCCATGTGCCTCCCTCTCATTCTCATTTCAACAAGGCTGATTAAAATTAAAAAAATTAAAAATTAATTGGTATTAAGAGAGTCAAATCTATTACTCTTTCATGTTTAGACAGAAATTGAAGCTATTAAGATAAAAATTCAGGTGAAGTTAATGACTGAAAACAATTTGATGAAAATTTAGTTAAATTAATAAAATCATCTAACGACTCACGTGAAGTGGACTTTACCAGTTTTGACCGTTATTTAATTTAGCGACTAAAGTTCTTTGGTGTTTTGGTTTGAAAGCAGTAGTTGTAGATGGACGTGGCTGTCGGCACAGCACATCTGCTCGGAAAAATGAAGTAAGATGGGATGACTCCCTAACACGCAAATGCTCCCATTAATTATTTATTTATTCTTTATATTCATTTAATCTCAACACGTTACGCCGTGGATTCCTAATCATAAGCCAAGTGTATCCCTCATTTTAAGGTCAATTTTTATAAACTACAATTGATCATGGACAAGTTTTAATTTAGCTTATATAATTTATTAAAGATTCTAATTTTATTTTATATTTTTGGTACTAGGAAGATATCATACTATTTACACCTTGTTTGTTTATAAACTTAGGGGGAAAATCGTTTCCCAAAAGAGAAATCGCCGATATGATAATAAGATGCATATACACGTGTTGCTTTACTTTATCTATCAATTAGAATAGCACCGACCATACAGACATAAGATTCCTTGATCCAAGATTATTGAAACTGTATATAATTTTAATCCTTTTTAACTAATAATCTTCTCTCAATACTATTGTAGACTGCTGTGGTATTGGTGCAATTATGTATGCAATGCACAAAGAGTGGTGGGTTAATATGAGATGATGCAGAATTGATAGCACTAATAAGCAATAATAGCATGTATTGTAACACTTTAATTTTCTCAATCGTACATCGGGTAATTAGAAATTTAGAACTATATATATGAGTGAGCCTATCTCTATAGATATGTAAACGCGAGGTATTCAAATTGTGTATGTAGAAACAAAAAAAAAATCTAGAGTTAGCCATGGTAAGTAGTAACTTTGGAAGAACGGGATAAGATAAGCTTTATATCCTCTTCTTGTTTAATGGTTGGTGATATTGGTGGGGTCATTTACCCGCGATTCATGATCTTAAAAAGAATTCAACATGATTGCATTTGCCATCATCATGTCACTTGAATATGATCTTTTTCTGTTTTACTAGACTGAATTAGACGTGTTGATTATTATAATTATTTACATATAACATGCATTTTTCTAAACTAAGATTCTCCATTCATCATTCATTTATTTATTCTGGTATTTTGTTGTTAAACTATTAAAAAGTTTTTAAGTATATAAGTACACTAGTAAAGTTAATAGAAATATATATAATTTAATTTATTTTTAATATTATTTTATATTAATATTTAATTTAGTGAACATTTAACAATTTTTTATAATTTATGACACGAGAATTATGAGAGTAATAAAGAAGACGCCTAACAAAATTTTCTATGGGCTGTTGGGGCGGAGCAGCCACACAGGCACTGCCCAATATGCTTTTTAATTTTTGGTATTCAAAGCCTCTAGATTACATATATAAATTAGAGTATATGACGGACCCCAAAAATACACATATATGACCGCATACAACCTTTACGGAGACAAATTACATATATAAATTAGAGTATATATCCATTTTGCTCCTTAAAGAATTTTAAATTAGACACTTTAGTTTTTAATTAAAATTAATTACTCGATTAGTTTCTAATAATTAATTTTCTCAGTCACTTAGGTCCTTGGCTACGTCAACTCTAACGGAAGATAAAATGGTTCCTGACAACTCTAACAGAGGACAAAATGATCCCTAATCCCTTTATTCGAAAACAACAATGTTCTTCCCCAATTTTCGTATCTCGCATAACCTTAACATTCATACTTTTCTTCTTCACCTTCACAGTCTTTTTTCCATCTTTTTCTTCCTGTTCTTCAACTTCAAGATCAAGCATGGTATAACTGTCACACGTGTTGCACCTACCTCAATATGTTATGGACCACACACTTCTTAAATCTCTGTGATTGGTACACCCACTTCCTCTGCACTTCACCTACCAGAAGCTTCCACTTCCACGTCCTTCATAACAGCATCACATCCAACCCCAATAACGTCCACCACATCCTCAAGACCAAGTTTCACAACTACTCCAAGGGCATGCCTTTCTCCACTCTCCGACAAGCAATATAGATTGTTGGATATTAGGACATCATGAAAAAATTTTCCTTCGACGTTATATGCAAAATCTCATTTGAAATAGAAATAAAGTGTTCTTTCTTTCCCAGAGTCCAAGTTGGCAGACAGTTTTGACCTCACATCCAAGTTATTAGTACAACGAGTAATGTCGCTATTGCCGCTCATACGGAAACTGAAGCGATTACTGAACATTAGTTCGAGAAGAAGCTGAAAGAAGCGATCGAAGTGGTGGACAATGTGGTCATGGAGATGATAGGGTAAAGAAGGAGGGAGATAACGACGACGACGGGTCTTGACTAATTAGACTTGCTGTCTAGATTCATGGGATCCATCGAAGAGGACAAGTACTTGAGAGACATAGTTATTAGTTTTCTGAGTATAAATTGGTTGAGAACAAGTTGAGGATTTTTTTTCGTATGAACATTGAAGTTGCAGAGTGTGCATTATGTAGCTTGAAATTACAGTGTTAGACTGTTAGTGTTATGCGAGATATGATGAAAAATGGGACAGAACAGTGTCGTTTCCAAACAGAGGAGGTCAGGGATTATTTTGTCCCCTGTTAGAATTGTCAGGGACCATTTTGTCTTCCGTTAGAGTTAACGAAGTCAAGGACCTAAGTGACTGATAGAATTAATTGTTAGGAACCAATCGAGTAATTAATTTTAGTTATGGACTAAAGTGACTGGTCCAAAATTCTTTGAGAATCAAAATGGGTATATACTCTATAAATTATTTAGAAACTAAATTTATCAGATTATAATTTTTTAATATAGTAAATAAAATTGTAATTTTTTTATGTTTATAAAAATCATTATAGAATATAATAGTTTTGAATTGAACATAATTTATTACAAAGTATACTGATTTATGTGGATTTTGTGTTGAGTAAAATTTACTGTAGAGTATAATAGTTTGTGAACAAATTTTACTGACCAGAAACTACGAGTAGTTATAATGATTTTTCAAGGAATTGTCACGATCTAAAATGAGCTATGATTGACACTTAAGGAAATAAACCCCTAACAAATTTAATAGATTTAAATATGAGATAAATAAAAAAAGTTACAAGTATTTTTTTTAATAAATTTACAAGTTTTAAAATGAATAGTTACATATTTTTAACAAAAGATAAAATAAATAAATATGAACGGATACTGTCTTTGACATATAGAGCATATAACATCTAGAAACTCGATAAAGAATAGGTACTCATTACATATCGTTACTCTTGAATAGAAAATCTCGCAGAGTTAAGTATTTGTTCCTGAAAAATATTTTTAAAAAAAATGGGCAAATTTTGCAACTCAGTGACTAGACAATACACCTATAATCGATATGAGACCATATAATATTATTATCAAAAAAAAATTAATTACAAAATAGTAGTTGATAATAATAAGTGAATCAATAAAGGAATTCTTATACAAAAATCAAATTAAAAGTCCACACTTTGGCGGCTCTACATCTATGGGTAGCTCTTTCCTCTTGTGTGTCCTAAAAGAATAACAGATCTAACGTATGGCCTACACATTAGGCTAGCAACCCCTGCTAGCTAGAGTCTGAGTTAGATGCATCTAAGTTAACATCTACGATTTTCTAATACGGGACTCCCAAACTAATTCAAAACGTATAATTTCAAATACAACAAATCTTTGATCTCTTAGATATATAAGGTATCAAATCAAATCAAATCAAATCAAATCAGATAATACTTTTTCATCAGAAATCTTTTTCAATCATAAAAAATTCAAACATATTTCATAATTTCAAAGTAAGTGAATACCAACAAATACTTCAATACTTTAAAAGTATATATTCGAGTAAAATCAAATATTCTAAAATAATATAAAACTTCATCAAAAATATATATATTCTCATATAAAAATTTTTAAGGTATGAACTTCGTAAAAATAATTATTCAACTATAATAAATCAATTATTCCAATTAAATCAAAATTTTTCAACAATAGTTTTATAAATATAATAAAAAACTTAAAATAGCATAAACCAAAAAGTTAACAATTAAAAATGTAAAGTCTACTCATAAATTGGCCACAAAGGACTGACGAGACCAAACTCGAAGTACCGAATTAAATGGTGAGGATGGTTAAAGTAGAATGGAACGAAAGAGCGCAGAATTTAAACCGAGACAGCGACAGCTCAGACAGACAGAACAGCTAACCGGGAGTCCAGGACACAAATGAGCGGAAGTGACAAACCAGTGGCACGCAACAACAACAGCTAAAGGAAGAGTAACGACAGCATCATCAATGGCAGCGGTAAAACAATGACAAAAACAAAACAGAACAAGCAACCACTAATCAGGTTAGGGCAAACTGGCAGAGGCTCCAACAGTGATTTTTTTCGGCAACAACAGCACCACGCAGCTCAACGGCGGCTTCCTTCCCAATAACGACAATAGCGGCGACAACACTCGCTACCGCCAGATCACCTACCTTCTGGGGAACAAGTGTAAGAACCAGGTTATCGGTAAACAGATTTTTCTAGCAAAAAAAACGAAAATTAAAAAGAAAAAGAGAGTTACGATGTCAAACTTGGCTTTACATGAGTAATTGATCCCTCTAAGTCAATCCTTGACTAATGGATATTAAATGCTATACTTTTCTGGTTTTTTTTTTTGTATTAACTGCTTAATTTACAATTATTCCGATATGTACGATTAGATACACGATTCTCGACTAGCGCTACAGGCTCATATGTATACACTTAATATATGGTCTAAAGTATCTAAAGTCAGCTAAATAGTAGCGCTTGGCTGCTAGCCTTGGTCATGACAGCCTAGAAGTTGGGTCGTTACAACAAGCTCCGTCGCGTTCTCCTTCCCCTTTCTTGAAGTCTCTCTCTGGGTTCTTTAGCGACGACGACGACGACAGTGACGGCTTAGTGGCGGCAGAGGCAGCACCTCCTCCCTCTTCTACATCGTGGTCTCCCTATCTGTTTTAAGATGTCGCTCTTTCTCTCGCATGTGCATCACTTATAGTCCTCCCTCCACCAGTGATGTCTTCCCCTCTCCTTTGTCCCCTCTCATTCCTCTTCTCTCTTTTGTTCTCTCAGTGCGTGGGTGTTTGTATATGAGAGAGTGTAGGTGGGTTTAATTTGAGGATTATGGTTCTGGTTTGGTAAAAAAAAAAGAGAGTAGTGTAAAAATTTTGATAAAATTAGAAGGTAAAGTAGTAATAAAAGAAATCAAATGTAAAATATTTTTAAAAAAATTCAGGATGTTACATGAATACTATCTTACATAAACTGTGACACACAGGAGCGGTTTATGCATAAGACTATTAGAATTTTATTGTATTTGTAGTCCAATTTGTTAATATAGAAATTAGTTTGGGTGGTATTATAATTATTAAAAAATTATACTTATTAATTGTGTTGGCAGTTGGTTCATTATTTGATAAAAAAATGTTTAAAATTTATATAATTTTGGTCTCTAATTCTAATCACACAATAACAAATAAATACATTTTAATTTCATTTGACTTGCTGATTCAAAAATTAAAAATTCCAAATTAAATTAAACATTTTATGATTATGGCTGGAAGTACACAAATTAATGATTTTATGAAATATCTAACCAGGATTATATTGGAGGATTGAAGATTTGAAACCATTACTATGATATAACATAATATTATTATATGTATATAATTTGATATGTCCAAACATGCAAGTATGATGATGACATTATTTTATAGTGTTTAATTTATATGTCTAGAATAATATGTAATAAGGGTCAATGATCTTCATATTTTTGTTCTAATAATTTTCTCTGTCACTTTCTTTTTCATGGAATGTATTCACAGTTTGGTGTATACTAGCTAGCAAACAGTTTCTTAAATATAATAAAATATAATTAATTTATATTTAAAGTATAATTATTGTACCGCATTAAAGAGAGAGAATAATAAAATTGTATTTTAAATTTAATTATTTTATTTAAATTATGATTAAAGATTGTTTTACATAAACTACTAAGTAGTGTAAAAGAAATAATATAAAGTCAAAATTATGATTCCATTACCACTGCTCCTCTCTCTCACTTGAAAAGGATTAATGAACTAATTACTAAACCAACTCAACTTAATTAATATCCTAAGTTTTTAATTTAAGTAGTGGTGGCGGTTTTCAAAAGAGGATTGCTCCTTATAAAAGAAGATTGTCTATTCGTGTAACAACTTGAACCCTGGGATCATATTGGTAAATCAGAAGTTTTCGGTGAAAGGAGGGCCTTGAAAGAATATATGCCAGTTAAATATAAAAGAACACCGGATAAGAGATAAATTGGTTACTGGCCTGCCGATGGAAGTCGGAATGGAAGGAGCACTCTATTTTGAGAAGATAACTGGGTGCAAGGTAGGCCGCTGAAAGCGACTTTTCTAAGACTCTTCTCTATTTCAAGCCAACAAGGATTTATGACAGGGGATTGTGGGTTTTGGGATGGGTTTGAGTGGATATAGAATTTTCAGTGGAAAAGAGAGTTATTCCAATGGGAGATGGAACTTGTCCACCAGCTTCATGAGAGGCTACGGCCAGTAAAGTTATCAAATGGTAGCGAGAATAATGTGGTTTGGAAGTTTGATAGTAAGGGTGTGTTTTCTACTAAATCTTTTATGCAGGTCCTACAATCGGAGACTCTATCAGATGCGATACTAGCTATAGTTTCATAAGTTCAATTTGGAGAGGAGTGGTGCCTCCGAGAATTGAGTTTTTTGGCTGGTTTGTGCTTGTTCGTAGAGTTAATACTAAAGAGAGGTTGAGTAAGTTAGGCGTTATTAATCACAGTGATAATATTTGTGTACTATGTAAGAAGGAGATAGAATCTGTCCAGCATCTATTTCTTCTGTGTGAACTAACATGGCAGGTATGGTGCACTTGATTGTAGTCTGTTGGTAGAGCTTGGGCTATTCCGGGAACCATAAGAGGTCTGTTTGAGAGTTGGACTGGCTTGCACAAGAGGAAACAAGAGCAGAAGTTTTGGTTGACTGGGTTCTTTGCAGTAATTTGGAACATATGTTGGAACGTAATACTAGGATTTTCAATAATAAGGAAGCAGGTGTTGAGATCATACAACAGAGAACGCTGTTGAGCTACCAAGAATGGACTGGCAGTGATCCTTTTAGTTGTTGATGACAATGCCGTAAATGACAGAGGATTTATGTTTCTGTTTGTAATACTATAGTACCTGACCTTTTACTCCACTTTATTGTGTTGAACTTTCTTTGCTTCAAAAAAAATTTTCAATTTAAGTGTGCACAAGTGAACCCCTCAAGTGATAGGAAGCAGAAGCAGAAATAGTTAAAAGAGTTGTTAATTTGCCAAATGATAGCTCAGCAGTCTGTTAAGCAATTCAGTTAGCTAGTTATGCTGTTAGTTACACGGACTAATTGTTACACTATGAACGTCACACACTATAAGTACCTGCTCTATAGTCTGTGATAGATCAATTTGTAATCCCTCTAACAATTCAATCATGATAATACGGTTTTTACTGTCTCTGAACCCTAAAGAATTCTCTATTCTTCTCCTTCTTTGTGTTCGCACTCTTCTCTTCTCGCCTCAAGATCTGATACCTTACATCCAATGACTATCTTCATGATATGGTTATTTTTTGTCTTTCTTTTTTTGATATGAAATTATATTTTAAATTTAATTATTTTATTTAAATTATGATTAAATATGGTTTCACATAAAATGGCATTGTAAAAAAAATAATATAAAATAAAAATATTTAACTTAATAACAAGTTTTACGATAATTACATATTTAACTTAATCCTGAATAAGCTCTAAATTAAAGAGTTAATCAATTTTATTTTTTTAAGCATTATATTTTCTTACAATTTAATGTAAAAAATAAAAAATAAAAATATATTAATTTGATTGTTATATCAAAATAAAATTATTTAAAAAGTTTATACAATTTTTTTTATCAAAATAAAAGTTTATACTAAAATAAAATTATTTATAAAATAGATCATTGTACTACTTTTATAGAAATTCTTTTATATTTTATCATTTTATTTTTATTATTAAATTTATATTTAATATTGTGTATTATGTAGTATGAAATCTCAATTTTAATTATATTTTTTTATACGTAATTTTGTTTTTATATAGCTTGTTATTTTTCTTTTGATAGTATAGTTAGTTTTAGACCCTAATAAATTAAAGGATGAGCAAAAATAAAAAATACCAATAAAATATACATGACACACATTTGATATTTGTTTTTTATTTTTATCTACTATATCATACATAATAAATTACTAAACACTAACTATACAATAATTTTTTTAGTATTGTCTTCAAAATTATTGTGAATTAAAATTTTATAAAAAAGTATTTATTATCATAATTATTTAAAGATCTATTTTTTTGTGTAAAAAAATTATATTTTTTAAGTCATTGATACATATAGACAATTCCTTATGCATAAACAGCAAGACAGTATTTCTTCAGAAACCGCTATAGCTATAGCCATTCACACTTTTTGTTTAGCAAAATTTTTTCAAAAACCACTCTACCCTATAACGACTGCTACATCCTGTAACAATTTATGTATATCACTTTCTTGTAACAGATTACGTTTAATTAAAAACCACTATACACCTGTAGCTATTTTTATAAATATAAAAGGTTACAATTTTATTTATTATATTAAAAAGTTGTAATCTAATCAATTTAATTTCCAAACAATTCAACTGAGACCTATTATTTTTCTTTTTCATATTTGGGTCATTTGGTCAGAATAACAACTAGGGGTGCACATGGGTCGGGTGAAGTCGGGTTTGATGTGACCCAAATTTGGTCCGAAATATATATCGGGTCTATTTATTAGACTCGAACCCGATCCTAGACCCGATGAAATCAATACACTTTCGGTACACAATTATACCGAGTGAAAATCGGGCCGTTAACATTACATTACGTTGATACCTTCTTGTAAGCTAGCATGTAAAAATATCCAAATTTCCAAGACTCCAACCATTATTTAACATGGTAAAATTCACTTAAAAAAATATAACAAGAACCAACCATTCTTCAAAATTAAAGCATAACCATAATCAATACTAAAACATAACCACAATCAATACTAATAGTCTAATAATACCAAATATTTAAATCAATACAAATAACACAATATTATGCATTAGTCTAAAGTCTTATGCATTCTAAACATAAAACATTAACTTATAGTCTTATAATAACTAATAACACAAAATATTAAAATTTACAAAATACTTCAATTCCACATAAGAATAGTTATGATCCATCACTAATAACACAAAATATTAATTGTGTATTATGACTGAACCATCGGGCCGACTTCGGGTGACCCGTACTATGGCCCGGACCCGACCCAAAATAATGACCGAGTCTATTTTTGAGACCCTTACCTGACCCTAAACCCGATGAAATCACACCAAATTAACCCCTAAAATATTCGGGACCGGGCCGAACCTTCGGGCCGGGTCGGGTCATGCGCACCCCTAATAACAACTATTGTGGTTGCCAATAATGAATGCATCAAATTATGGGCCTTTAGGCCCAAAGTGGAAATGGAAACTCAAAAGCCCAAATTGACCTTTCGAAATACGGCATTGACGGTTACTTTGCAGGTTGACCAAGTGCATATCATTGACCAGGACTATGATTATTCTATGAAAACAAGGAAGACCATTTCATCAAGTCTTTTAATTAAATTCTGTAGGGATCTTAGCTTGTTTACCACCTTTATGTTAGGTTACCTTTAACTAATGGAAAGTGATAGATATAATGAGGGGCAATGAAAAAAAAAGAAAAGAAAAAACATTTTGTATGATTTTTCATTGAGGAGTCATTTGAAGTCATAATCATACATTAAGCATTATATTCCGAACATTGAGTATGCCATTCCTTCATTCCTTTCTGTATCCTTATTGGTTGATCAATTAAATATCATACCCATTATCTAGCATTCCTGGTTGATCATTGTAGTGATAAGTAGTCCACTATTTACATACCACTCATTCAACTACTCATTCAAAATTTCATGATCTTTTTGGTATTATATTTTGTATAAATTTGTATTATAACGTTACTTTTACTAGCAGAATAAATATATTTATTTTATTTATTTATAAAAAATTCTAGTAGAATAAAATATTTTACATAAAAAAATATAAATAAATAGATGATAACAAACCAATATTTGAACTAATAATTAACTAAAGGTCTAAAGTAATTCTATTTATTATTGAATAATTTCTCTTTCATATTTATTATTGGTCTTACCTATAAAATTAATGGTGAGAGATCACACCTTCCTCTCTAGAGTGAAATTCAAACTTTAGAGAATCCAAATCCAAAATATAAATAAATAGACGGTAATAACAACTAACAAACCTATATTTGAACTAACTAAAGGTGTAAAGCAGATCCTATTTATCCTATATCTCGATCTCGTTCGGCCACTCCGCCGTAGACGCAGTGGGCCGCCACCCCGCCGTGAAGGCAGTGGGAGGAAGCCAGCTGAGAACATTGAAAAGAGTACGGAACAGACAGCCAGTACAGCACAAGCAATGTCAGCCACTGGTTCAGTAGCAACTACTGCGTGAGAAGCAGCTGCCAATCGCACACCGATAACCACTGGATATATGGCAAACAACAAGGCTAAAACAGGAATATCGAATGCCAAATGATCTACCTCATTCTGACGGGGAATCCTTCTATGGGCGTTGTCAACAAGAGCTACCGTAGAGAAAGAGGAAATCATTGTCGCACTGGCAAAGAAGTTCTGTATTGCAAAGTGGGCTAGTGGGGCAGTGGCAGAGACCGTTGGTGGTTCAAGTGCAGCGGCAGCAATCAGAGTGGCTAGGGAAATTGAATGGGTGAATAAGAAAATAGCTCTCCAAAGAAGAGAATTGGCGAGTCTGTTGATTCGTAAAAGTTGAAGCGTGTAATCGGCCACTGGGAAGACGATGATAGCGAAGAGCACATAAGAGACACATATAAACGCCAACCCCATTCCATGATAACTAGCTAGCTAACAAGAGAACCACTGTCTCTGTATATATATATATAATGAATAATTTAAGTGAGTAAGCGGTGTAGAACTGAAGGGTTCAAGAGAAAAAATATATATAGTTTTTAGTTGAGCATCACTGTGTGTTAATATATATGGTCAAAACTTGAGATATTTAAGGATTTTTTGGATGACTTCTAAACAAATTTTTTTTGAGTTATCTTTTTTTAAAAAATTTTATATAAAAGTAAAAATAATTTTATGTTTGGATATATTATGTAAAAATATCTTTTTATTTATCAATTATGTTTAGATATAATAATTTAAAAATACTTTTTTGTTTATTTATTATATGAAAAATATCTTTTTTTAAAAAAAAATCTTTTAAAAAAAGATATAAATTACAGTTTTTCAAAAAAGATATTTTTTTATTTTTTTAGTATTTTTACTTTTACTACTAAAAATTTATCAAACACACTAAAAAATATAAAAAAATTTTTTTCATTGAAAAAAATATTTTTTATCAAAATAATGGCGCCCAAACAAGCACTATATTTGGGTATAATAATATAAAAGTATTTTTTTTGTTTATTTATTATATGAAAAACATCTTTTTTTTTTTCATTTTTTCAGTGCTTTTACTTTTATTACTAAAAATTTGTCAAACGTTAAAAAATAATTTTTTTTATCAAAATAATGGCGTCCAAACAAACACTAAGCAATGTAGAAGTGCTTTTTTTTTAATAAATTAAAAGGGTTTAAGAGAAAAAATAATTAAACTTATTTAGTAGAACTGTTTTTTGCACTATAAACTAATTTTATTTTATTTTATTTTCGAACTTTATCTAATTCAAATTATAACTAAAAATTTAAATATGTTTGTTTCGTTCTTTTTAAATTAAATTTTAAGATTTTGGTATTAAAAATAGGATATTTTAAAAGTGAATTTCTACGTATTCTTGCAATCAATTTGAGTCAGGTTATAAATATACGGTCTTTTAATTTATCTGATAATGCTACTTATTTTTTAAGAGTCATTTTTTAATTTTTTATTCAGCTTTTTAATTTAATAATATTATTTAATTAAATCACTTTTTTTATTTTTTAGGAATCAACTCATCTAAAAAAACCGCGCCATTGCTAACGCCGCACAGCGGCCGTCCACTTAGAGTAGCAGAATGTAAACACTTAGGTGTGAATGTGATTTAATAATCGTGTTTTTTTTATCGAGTCAAATATAACAAAATTGTCCATTATTATAAGTTTATAACTAACACATTAGTTTTGATTTTGATACACATTTAAAATTCGTTTTAACACATATAAAATAATAAAATAATATATTTAAAATTATTTTTTTTAATATAAATAATTTTAACATATCTAAAATAATAAGATAACACATAAAACAGAAAAGCTCTGTATTCATGTATTTTTTACATGGTTAACAAGTAATTTCCTTCGCACGCGCGTCTCTTATCCCTCACTGTTTGTCATACACGCGCTACATATAACATGCTGTAACCTAAAGCTTTGCTTAACATAAATATTCTGCTGCAACGTAAACCTTCTTCTTCTTCTCTGTTCGCGTTCTTTCTTATTGATCTGCATTGCCTTCGTCGTTCTCCTCTGATTGCGTTCATCTTCTCGTTTTCTTATTTCGATCTGGTTACTTGCATTTATCTTCTTCCTATTCTTCTTCGTTTTCTTCTTCGATATGCATTTCTGAATCGAAACAATGAATGACTCAACTTCAAATCAGTTGAATGGAGAGCGATTTGGATTACTCTTCTGAAACCAATCAAACTGACAAAGTTTGTGATGAGTTTGGAAAACTCTAAATTTGTGATGACTAAACATTATTAATTTTATTAATTGCAAAATTATTAAATTTGTTAAATTAATAATTTTGTGATGCAGGTTTTTAATATGAGTCAAAAATAAAAGAAAAATTTCAAGCCTAAGTGTTTTATAAATACATTCAGCATTGATGTAAAAATATTTTATTTGTTGTGGCTGAATTATTATTCTTGTTTATTGGGCCATAATTTGTGATACAAGCCCAATTAAAATTCATACTCCAAGACCATTAAAGTTGGTCCGAAACCAATCTTGAGAAGAAAGCAAAAGTTTTGCTTCGTGCTTCCAACGGATTCTTTTAATCAAGTGATGGAATTCAAAATTTATCAAGAAGAGTTAATACTTGTATTGGAAACATGAGAGAGATTATACAATTGATTTGATGGCTCATTAATGCTACACGCCACCAAAAAAGAAAGGGGAGTAGGAATTAATTCAGCTTGTTTTACTTTATTACATGCTTTTATTTCTACTTTATCTTTTCTCTCATCTCTTCTCTCATTTTCGGTCACTTCCATCACAGCAACCATGGAAGCTTTTGCAAGCTATCAAGATGAAGCTAGGAGCAAACTAAAGACCATCACAATGATGGCAAGAAAAAGAAAACATAAAGTATGCTGTGGCTAAGATTCTCATTACTTGTGGTAAGATTTTGTGATGAGATATTGGCTTCTTCATACCAAAAATGGTAGAAGAAGATTTCGGCCAGTTAGGTGAAGATCCTTGAAGGAATGTCTTGTCTCTTATTCTGCTCAACCACCACAGAAGGTAGCTAGGCTGGCTACGTGATGGAAGAGACAGAGATTGGAGCAAATGAAGCCATCATCATCATCATGAAGCATCAAGGGCCAGAAATTCATCTTGGAGAGCAAGTCAATGATGGAGCGCTCGGATTGATGAAGTCTGATGACCAAGGAAGAATTAGAGGTATTTGCATGTTAGGTTTTGCATGGGTTATATATTCTCTCTATCTGACCGAACCGGTTTTGTTCTTGGAGAAGAAGAAGTTGGCTTGGTTTTTGGTTTCAAAGGTGGAGGCTTCCCTCTTCTATAAAAAGAGAGAACAACACGGTTTGGAGCAAGGAAGAAGAGTGAGAGTGCAAGGCACAGAATTTTCAGAGCTACATAAGCTAACAGATTTTCTTCGCCTTCAATGTATTCTATTTTGTAATTTTTCTGTTTAATTTTGTCATGTCTTGAGTCTCATAGAAAAAGACAAACAGTGAGGTTTGTGTGAAAAAGTCATAGAGCGAAAAAAGTCAGAGAGTGCAAAATTAAAAGAAAAAATCATAGATGTCCTTAGAGTTCCTTTGTTCATCTATGTTGTGTTTCATGATTCTGTGAAAATCCCCTTGTAAGTTGGGGTTAGCACTTTACAGTCTATAATCAAGAAGATTATAGTGAAATTCCATCGTTGTTGTGATGGAGACTGGATGTAGATTGCACTACACTTAGTTCTGAACCAAGATATACCTGGGTGTAATTCTCTCTCTCTTCTACTCTATTTCTGTTTCTACTGCACAGGAACTAAAATTAAAAAAATATCTCCTGCCAAGTGACGAGACAAAAATAAAAGTCTCGTGGCTAGGGACGAGACAAAAATAAAAAAGTCTCCTCAAAGACCAGCAAGTGTAATCAAGCAAAAAGGGGGCTAAGATTTAACCCACCTTTCTCTTAGCCACTAAAAACATCAGTTTGGATTATTCAATTTTGAATCGAATTGAATGGAATGCAATTGCTAATTTGAATTGAATTAAATGGACGGAGGTGTACTGAATTGAATTGAATTGATAATATGTAAATTGTAGGCAGAATTATTTGAATTTGATTTTATATAATGGATTATGTTTCGTTCACTCAATATTATATAATTGTTTTCCCATGAGTACTGTGTTCGGTTCACCATGAGTACTGTGTTCGGTTCATTCTGCAGAAAGCTGTTTGAATTTGATTTTATATAATGGATTATGTTTCGTTCACTCATTACTATACAATTGTTTCACCATGAGTATTGTGTTCGGTTCACCATGAGTATTGTGTTCGATTTACCATGAGTATTGTGTTCGGTTCATTCTGCAGAAAGCTGTTTGAATTTGATTTTATATAATAATGGATTATATTTCGTTCACTCAGTACTATACAATTGTTTCACCATGAGTACTGTATTCGGTTCACCGTGAGTACTGTGTTCGGTTCATTATGCACTATTCAAAACTCTTCTTCCTCACCTTCTACTGCTTCTTCACCAAAGAGAGAAGAAGGAAAAGACAAAAAAATACAGCAACAACAACAAAAGAATGACGATAAGGAGAAAAGAATGAATGCGAAAAAAATGGAGGAGAAGGAGGAGGAGGAATGCGAAGAAGAATGCGAAGAAGAAGACACTCCGTGCGTAAACGAGCGTGAGAAGAAGAAGAAGAAGAGGAGGAGAAGAAGAAGAAGCGTGATGGAGAAGAGAAGAAGAAGAGAAGAAGCATTGGGCAAGAGTGATTTCGTGTGTGTTGAGTGCGTGTATTTCACGTTTTATTTAATGGTATTGGATTTTTTTGATGTTAGGCCAACTTGATTACATGATTACATGGATGTGTAGCATTCTTGCCCATAAAATAGTTTTAGTATACATTCAAATTTCGTTTAAATTTATGTTTATAATTTTTTGACATAAATAATTTTTAAAAAATCTAAAATTACGAGATTGCTCACTAAATAATTTCTCAACGCATTCAAAACTCATGCAAAAGTAATTTTTCATTATATACCAGATTTATCAAAAAATTAATTTTAATAGTATTATTTTAATTTTAAATTGGTTAGAGTTTTATTTTAGTTATTATTTTTATTTTATTAAGTTTAAATTTATATTAATTCTTTTTTTATTTATTTTGATTATTAATTCTTAAGGGTATTATTATTTCATTTAAAGATAATTTAAATTTTTTGTAATATTTTTATAAAAGTTGATTAATAGGTTTTTTTATTTTTTATTTTTTGAAATTTTTTTAATAAGATCGTATTTTGATTTTTCTCTTTCATCCTTTGTATTAATTAATTATATTAATCTTCTGTTGTAATATATTTTTTATCTACTCCACACATTTTCTTTTTTTATCTTCTTTTTATTTTCTTAATTGCTCTTTTTACTTTATTTTGAATTATTTATTTTATTTTTACTTCTCATATATAGATTTATTATAATTCATCACATGTTCTTTTTGAATTTAAGTGATTTTTTAGGTTATATTTTACTATTGATACTTTTATTTTATTTAGTGTATTTTTTTAGTCTGTGTTTAATATAATAATCTGTAAATATCTATTCTATTATATAAAAATTAAATTTTTGCACTTAATAATAAAACTGTCGTGGCATGTTTCTGATGGTATTTTTCAATTTATTTCTTTTAACTCATTAAATATAATTTATTATGAGATTAATTATATCAACTAATTGATTTGATTAGATATTTAAATATTACATAATTATTATAATTTATATTAATTTATTTTAATAGTATTTCTTAATTTATTTTTTTTAATATTCTGATAGTATTTTTTAATTTATTAAATCAAATTTAGTATAAATTATGTATATTAATTAATTGATTTGATTAAATTATTAATAATTAAAATAATAAATCTATAAATAAAATAAGCAATTGAGATATTTTTAACTAATAATTAAATCAAATTAAATTATATGTATTGAGTCTAATTCAAATCATGTGAATTAAATACTAAACTAAAATATGATCATTTCTTGCTTATTCAAATTAAATGTAATAAATACAAATTAATTTTGTTAGATAATGATGATTTTCTGGTCTTCTATATATAGACGGCCAAACAAAATGATAAGAATCATCTTTTTTTATCACTCTTGCTATTTCAACTCTTCTTTTCTTCTTTTTTTTTCTTTATATAAAATTTCTTTTATGGATAAATGAGAAGGTATGGATGAATAATATTTTGTTGATTGTTTGTTTATAACTCGAAAATGTCTCAATTTAAGCATTACCGTTGCTTGCTAATGGAATTGAATGACAATGTGCTCAGCATACTTGCGACTTAAGAAATCAGGTCATGTGCTCGAGGTGCACCGATGCAAATTTTTGGAGCTGTCGACTGCCGCTGAATTCATTGTATAGCTGGAGCAAATTATGATATAGTGAAAAAACGTTTATGCATGCATGCTATTCTCCTTTATATATGTATCCCTCTATTTTTACAATTCACATCTTTATATATTAGATTCTTTTTGACATTATTTAAATTTGATATTTTTTCTATTTTTACGCTTCTAATCATTTTTTTTGTCTTAATATTTTGTTCTCTTCCATTTCTATATTTTGTTTTAGGTTAATTTTGTAGTTCAAATATAATCATTTATGTCATCATTAAATGTTATAAAATTGAACCGATATTAACAATAAATAATTTGAAAAAGGTATTTTTTGGAACAATTCACCTAAATTTAAATTGTTACATTAAATAAATGATGATAAATATTTTTATATTAAATCTCTTATAAAAGAAACTTATAGAAATGTTATGTTATATGATATAATTTGATTATATATCTTTTTTATCTCCGATCTAAATTATTTGAATTGGCATACTATTTATTTTTAAATTTAATTAAATATCCAAATATCTTACAATTTAATATAATTTAATTTATATAAATACATGACTTTTAATATTTATGTAATAAATTTTAGAGATATTTTTGTAAATTATAATTTTTTATCTGTATATTTAACTTTTAATAATATTTTTTATTTATTAATATATCATTTCTATTATTTGAGTATCAATAATGATAAAATTTGAATTATAAAAATTTAAAATTGAGCGTATACTATGATTAAGCTCAAAATTTAATTTATTTCTTATATTATATAAATATTAAATTCTTTGATTAAACACTTATTTGTTTATGATAGGATATTATATATAACTTTTATGTTGACATTAAATTCTTTGATTAAACACTTATTTGTTTATGATAGGATATTATATATAATTTTTATATTGTACATTTTTTTTTATTTTAAAAATCATTATATATTTTTAAAATTATTTAATTATGTTTATTCTTTTAAAAGGATTGCTATTATTAGAGAACAACTAATATTTATAATAGTCTAAAATTGTATTTATAATAGTCTAAAATTAAAAAAAATAAAAAATACAAAATATTAATATTCTGAATTTTTGAAGTATAAATCTTAAAATAAATATATATGATTATGATTAATGGTTATAATTGGAGTTTTTATTTTATTCTAATTTTTTTCAGAACATATTTACCTTATTTAAGTTTTATTTTTTTATTGATTGCTTTTTTTTGGTATACTTAACTATCATTAGTTTATATCAATTAAAATTTATACCTTGAATAAAATAGATATGTGTCTAAAAAAATGAACAAAAAAATATTTTTATTTTTAGTAAAATTTTATGTCGCTTTAACTTTTTTTCTACATCACATTTTATATTTTTACTATATTTATAAGAGAGTTTTTATTCAAATTAAGAAAATTTTATTTTTAGTTATTTTTTTCTTTTAGTTTTAAATATTATTTACTAATATAATAAAAAATTAAAAATAACAATAATTACTCACATAATTAAAATAGATATCCTAATATATACATGATCCTATATATACCAAGAATTATTATATATAATAAATAATTATTTTTTGTAATTACTATTTATAAAATTTAGTACATAATTTTCNATATACATAATCTGATCCTATGTATACCAAGAATTATTATATATAATAAATAATTATTTATTTTTTATAATTACTATTTATAAAATTTATTACATAATTTTCTCATCTTAATATCAATATTTAATGAATATAAGATACAAAATATTTTTTATATTATTTAACATACAAAACAAATATCTTAAGTCATCATGTAGAACAAGAAGTATAATAGTGCAAATACTTACTTACTTATTTATTCTATTTATCTATTCTATTATATAAAAATTGGATTTATGCACTTAATGATAGAGCTGACGTAGCATGCTCCACAGAGTGTTTCCGGATCTAATTATTTTAATTCATTCAATACAATTTATTACAATGACTTAATTATATCAACTAATTGATTTAATTGGATATTTAAATATTAATATAATTTATTATAATTTATATTACTTAATTAATTGGACTACGTTAATTGTAATTTATTGTATCAGTGAATTGGTTTTCTCATTTATGAAGTCTAAAATAAAATAAATAATTTATTGTTTATTCTAATTAAATTCATTAAATTGGATGACGCATAGCAACGCACACGGCAGCAGAGCGGACACGACAACGGTAGTGACTGGGCGGGTGGAATAACGACGACGAGATAGAAGTTGCATGTTCTTCTCTACTGCATACGAAAGCAATTCAAGCAATATTCTATTTTTTTGGGTTTTTGGGAGTGAGGTCACAAGAATTGAGGGCAAG
>NC_029778.3:78185643-78187996 GCF_000817695.3 Arachis duranensis | reverse complement strand
CATTCTAATAATTAATAAAAATGGTTCTATTATACTAGCCCAAGCCCATACTATTAATTAAAGTAACCCTAGTACATTTTTCAAATATTTATTTCAAACTATCATAGGCATAGCGTCACTTTTCTCTCTCTTTTAGTGATTCCCAAACTTTTGGTCTTCTACTCTTCTCATTTTAATTTTCTTTCCATACCAAAACAAGACATATGAAGAAAAACCATTGAAGAGAAGTGAACAACAAAATATTAACCATTGAATGCACAACAAAGATTCAAAGAGGTATATTTCAATTTTTTTTAAGTTAATGACAATGTCAAGTATTATTTACATTATTTATTTAAAATAATTAATTTATTTTTTTTTTATAATGGACAGTGTTCAAAGATTGAAGTGAGGACAAAACTCAATAGAATTATTTTTTTGTGAGACTTGGAACAAAAAATAATCAGGTAAATCAATAACTTTATTTTTGGTTATTATATATTTGTGTTTCTAAAATTATTTGTTATTGCTCAATAGGTTTAATATTTTTTTTTTAAGAAAATAATATATATGCAATTATTTTTGTTTTTTTTTTGTTAGATAGTTCAAGTTAAGTTAAAAATGTCAAAGATGAAAACAATTCACTCATTTTTCAAGAGAAAAGAGAGAATATATGATGAACAAAATTCAGCTTCAGATTCTTTGAGTAATGTTCAAAATATTATTGAACAACCTGTGACACAACTTGTTGAGCAAGATATTCAACCCCCTGCTTCCAAAATAGCAAGGACTGAAATAGATCAAGTTAATATTGATACATTGATGCGTGATCCCGGAAAGCGTCCGCAAATTTGGAATTATCCTATCAATCAACAAGATGAAATTCGTAGAGCATACATAAAGTTTGGACCATAAAGTTTTAGTATGTAGTTGAACATTGACTTTTATATAATATAATTACTTTTTTGATATATATGCTACAAATCATATTTTGTTAATTTTTTGTTATATTTTATATTTAATTGGCCCACCTCTTATAAAATTTCTGGTTCCGCCACTGGTAGTGACTGGGCAGGTGGAATAACGACGACGAGATAGAAGTTGCATGTTCTTCTCTACTGCATTCGAAAGCAATTCAAGCAATATTCTATTTTTTTGGGTTTTTGGGAGTTAGGTCACAAGAATTGAGGGCAAGAAAAGTTAGGTGGCTATTTGGTTTTTCAAGGCTTTTTTTTTTCTAGATTTCTAAATAACTAAAAGAATACCGTGTTAAAGATTGTATATCCTTCATTTCTTTCTTTTTGTTTTTTAATGTAGATGAATATAAAATAGATTAAGAATTGTCTACGAAAAAGTTAAATTAAATTAGAAAAATATATTATTATTATTATTATTATTATTATTATTATTATTATTATTATTGTTGTTGTTGTTGTTGTTGTGCCTTCTATTTTCATAGATATATAATGTGAAGATATTTGATATTGTTGTTGTTGTTGTTGTGCCTTTAGAAGTTGCATATTCTTCTCTATTGCATTCGAAAGCAAGTCAAGCAATATTCTACTCTCCTGGGGTTTTGGGAGTGAGATAATAGAATTGAGGGCAAGAAAAGTTAGGTGGCTATTTAGTTTTTCAAGACTTTTTTTTTCCAGATTTCTAAATACCTAAAAGAGCACCGTGTTAAAGGTTATATATCTTTCATTTTTTTCTTTTTTTTTAATGTAGATGAATATAAAATATATTAGGAATTGTCTACGAGAAAATTAAATTAAGTTAGACAAATATATTATTATTATTATTATTATTATTATTATTATTATTATTGAATAAATTAAAAAACATCGTTATCCTTGAATTTAACTCTATCTATTATGCAAAATTTTTATTTATATGATTTATTTCTTATTATATCTAGATTACATCTCATTAACAATTATAGATAAAATTTATTTATTAATTGCATTTTAAGTTTTCAATTATATGTCAGAATTAATTTTTTTTTTATCTAAAGTTCAGTAAAAAATAAAAAAAATTCACATCAAGTTATCTAAACTCTAGAGTCATTAATAAGTTTTTTGACCAATAAGATGTCATTAATAATCTTCTCTAAAAGTTTAAGTTGTATAAATATAATTAGATAATTTTAATAAGAATAATATTATGCATTTAAATTTATCTATTCTATTATATAAAAATCGAATTTTTATATTTAATGATGAAGCTGACATAGCATGCTTCTGAGAATGTTTTTCGATTTATTTCTTTTAACTCATAACTATAAGTTATTACGATAAATTAACTATATTAAATAATAATAGAAAATAAGATTACTATTTTCACATATTACAAAGTTAATAAAAAAAATTTTGGAAAA
>NC_029778.3:78146171-78184376 GCF_000817695.3 Arachis duranensis | reverse complement strand
AATTTGATATTCAGTTTTAATTTTTTTCATTTTAATCCTATCAATAATGAGTAGTTGATATAATTACCATTAAAAAAAGTCAAAAAAATAATTATCAGTTATTTTTTTATTTATATTGCAATTATCTTTTCATTTTACGCATAATTTTCATTCACGTTATCTTTTTCTTTCTCTTTTTTTAAGTCTTTATCTACTTTTATTATTTTTTATATCTCTGTATTTTTTTTATTTATTGAATCAATTATGTATTAAAATATTTTTATTTTTAATATCTAGTTATATATAGTATACACATAGATATTAATATATCGGTTGCATTGCGAGGATAAGACATCAACACCATGGAGTGAAGTTGGGCCTGAAACTGAAAGTGATACTCCAAATACTAATTAAGTATTGACTACATACTAATCAAATTATTGTTTCATAAAAAAAAAGAATATTGTTGTTATATGTCAATATCTATTTAGAGTGTAAAGCAACGACAGACCCACACGAATTCCTCAAGGTTGCATTATGCTTCGTCAACCCAGTTTTGGTGAGAAGAATATACAAAATATAGATTCCTTTGCTTGGACCGGTTCATTAGAACTATTGCTAATTAATTAATGGATCTCGCTAGAAAGACAATGGTTTATTTGTACAATATGTACAATAGATTATATAAGTTACAAAATAATATCTCTTATATTATCTAGAATAATCATTTGAATACTAGGAATAATAAACATTTTTTCAAAAACTTAAACTGATTTTTGAGTTCACCAAAAATCGAACTCCTGACCTTTTAGATTTAGAATTCTAATACCATATCATAATATCACTAATCCCAAAAGCTTTAACTGAAGAGAAAAAATAACACTAATGATTATATCTCTAATACTTCCTAAACCTCCATTATACACATTATACAAATATTCCACTGGCTCCTCATACTTTTCCTTAATTAAATGGTAGTTTAGAGATTCGATCAGAAATGGAGTGGACATTCGACCTAATACTACTCCAAGTTTGGGACTCTATTATATTGCAACGTAATAAATTGATAATTACCAAAGATTGAAGCTAGGACTAGTAGTAGTAGAGAGGGGAGTGGGTAATAATTAATAAAAGAGAAGTGGTTATTCTTATTCAGTATTCTGATGCGAGATTGATGATGATAAAGATAAAAAACAAAAAATAAAAAAAATGTGGGAGATAGCTGTTAGAATCACATATCAAAATTTAGACAAGGCACAGTGTTAGGCAAAGATTGTCCAACATAGGGAATGACCCTGAGGATTGAATATAAACCCTTAGTTGCATCTCTGAGTTGTTCATGATATTAATAAAAATGACAACGTGGTGGTTGATGAGGGGAACGTGCGTGAAGCACTCTCCCCTTATAAAGGCTAGTTAAGAGGTACCACAAGAAATAATAATAACAATAATAATAATAACAATAACAATAATAATAATAATACCATATGGTAAATGTCTTTGTACTATATAACATACACTCTCACATTACACCAGCTGAGCTGTTGGACCGTTAATTTTTCTATTACGATGAAAACATTCACGCAATGCCTTCCTTTGATTTAGGTAGCTACTACTTTTGGCCCACTCAACTTATAAACAAAAAACGTGTCTATTTAAGTAACGTGCACAATTCTCAGTAACTTCTGTTACGACAACACATATGAAAATATTCAAGACCATGCACCCAAGTAAAAATTTATTTACTTTCCTTTTGTTTTTTTTTTCGTTATCGATCAGACTTTGCTACATTGACGTATGTATACTGTTGTTGATAAGAGTGAAAACGCACAGGAGACACACAACGTAACCCTATTCTATTAACGTTGATACTTAGAGTGAGTAATGGAGGGCAATTAATTTGATGATCAACTTTATATGATTGAACATACAATTAATTTTATCCAACATTATTGTGATCTTAAATTTAAATATTTTTAGGCATTCATAAGGGTTCAGTTCATGTACTCTGATCTATATATAGGCATGCCTCTCTTGGAGGTATATACATGCAAAATAAAGCACCCTACTATATATATCGGCTATCCTATGTGTATACTAGAATAGGCTATTAAAATTAGTCATTAATATAAAATACATATTAAAAATAAATTAAACTACACATATATTTATACATAAATATATTAATAATTAATTTTAATGATTGATTTTAGTGTACGAATAATATTTTTGTATATATATATATATTAAATAATTTTTTTTTGTGCAAAGTTAAGAATGAGATTCAAACCTATAATCTCTAGGTGAGTATAGAGAGATTATGTCATTTGAATTATAATTTTATCTTTAAAAAAAATAATCTTACAAACTACAACTAAAATAGCATAGTCTCTTCATACTCACTTAACATGTCAAACCTTTTCTTTTTATTGTGCTCCTTCTTTTGAAGGTTAATTACAAGCTTTAGGGATAAAATTGACGCCCGATTAATTATTACTTTGATTATCATTACATAAAGTCTTTTAAAAGAAGCTATTATAGTCTTTAATGAATAATAATCTCAACAACTTCTTTAATTTAATTATTGGCTATTCTACTAATGAGCTATATAATAACCATGCAACTCCTTTTAAATTAAAGAGAACGTCTCCTAATACATAGGAATCGAAGATTATCCATCTTTATTTATTTCTTTGCTTGTTTGGCGAAATTATTTTGATAAAAAATATTTTTTTTAATAGAAAAAGAATTTTTTTATTTTTTAGTGTGTTTAGTAAATTTTTAATAATAAAAATAAAAGTAATAAAAAATAAAAAATATATTTTTTTTGAAAAATTATAATTTACATCTTATTTTAAAAGATCTATTTCCCTTAAAAAATGATGTTTTTCATTTAATAAATAAACAAAAAGTACTTTTATATTATTATATCTAAACATAATTAATAAATAAAAAGATCTTTTTGTATGAGATATCCAAATATAAAATTATTTTTATTTTTTCATAAAATTAAAGAAAAATAATTCAAAAAAAAATTATTTTTTTAGAAATTCACCCGAACAAACCCATAGAGGATTAGAGGAAGAATAAACCTCCATGGGTAGAGAATTTAATTTAATTATTTGTTATTAACGGATTGATTTTTTTTTTTTTTTACCGGATCGGAATCACATCAACTCTCTTCTTTTTTAACACATATAGTGGTTCTGCGCAGTTAGTTTCAACATTCTGTAAAATTAGCACCTTCAATTTTACCCAAGAAAAAGAAACATATCTTCTTACTTTTCGAGACTTCATTATTTTTCCTCCATAATAATGAAGAAACATTTGTACTTAAAAGGTGGAATTTTATTAATTTAGCTTAGGTAGCTAGAACTTGGACTAGTATGGAGGTTGGAATATATATAGACAGTATAACAGAAAATAGTACAAAATTCTAAAGCAAGGCGAAGGTTGAGTTATTTATAATAATTAAGTGAAGCATGCTATATATGTTCATACTTAGAAAAATCTCCGATCTACTATTTTTCTACCTGTACAAACACAGCTAGCATTTCAAATTAGTACACTGACACCATGTTCTGACAAATCTCATTTAATTTAAACTCAATCTGTTAATAGCACCAAGAATTGGGATATACATATTTACATACTTAGTTTAATTTTATGTTTTGGCTACTACATATGAGTATTAACATTGTGTTTTTTCCTCATTAAGAAATCAGAATTAAATAAATAAACATTTAGTGGTTGGATTAAGGTTTAGGTGAAAAATCAGGCGAAGTCGTTTTCACGTGAAGTTGATAACTGAGAGCCGTTAGATGATTTAACTGATTTGACTAATTTTTTATCTAACGGCTCTCAACTATCAACTTCACGTGAAGCCAACTTTACCTAAATTTTTACCTAAGTTTATTTGGGAGTGGCTATATTGTAATTCAATGTTTTTACCTCAAAGGGGAAGGTCATAAATTTACGAGAAATGGTTGCTTTGATATATATACATGCATGTAGAGGATGGGAGTACTAGTTTTGTGGTTGTACTTTTTCATTGAATAGAAAGAGAGGGACCAAGTAATGGGATATTGGTATTCCACCTATGTCAAGATAACATGCATGTATGTTCTCAAATTTGTACTGTGACAGTATATAACTCTTGACATTTCGGATCTAGCGCTCTAATACCATATTATGATACCACTCGTTCCAAAAGTTTCAGCTGATGAGAAAATATAACACTAATAATTATATCTCTTATACTTCATAAACTTCTATTGTGCACATTGTACAAGTATTTCATTGGCTCCTTATACTTTTCCTAACTTAATTGGTACTATATTATATATACAAAATGATGATGACATGGATAATTATTGATTGCCAAACTCATGTATGGAGCAAAGCGTCTTTCTAAGTTAGAAGGTAACGGCTTCCTTCTTGGCGTAATTGACACTTTCATTTCCATGTAACATTATTATAACCATGCATAAAGACAACCCTCATGTGATTTTATCATAACATATAATGAAGCATCACAATCCATCTTAATTTATAATATCTATTCAGCAAATTAAGATTAATTAATTATGAGGGATAAGAAATTAAATAGCTAAGTTGTAACCAAACATTCTAGTGTAACCCTATATATATGTATATATATGCATGGTTAGTTACTTACTACCCTATCAGCTATTAGCCTTAATTTGCTTCTTCCCCTAACTCATATGCCACTTCCACATTTGAACCTCATCACTACTTCTTCACTACTATCTCTCTCTCTCTCTGATATGGTGCAGTCAAAGAAATTCAGAGGTGTCAGGCAACGCCATTGGGGCTCTTGGGTTTCTGAGATTCGCCACCCATTATTGTATGTCTTGTATTCATCTATCATCAAACAAAACTAAACTAAACTAGTAGTATGTATATCTATCTAACTGAGTTTGGTGTATGTTGTTTCAGGAAAAGGAGGGTGTGGCTTGGAACATTTGAAACTGCTGAAGAAGCAGCAAGAGCATACGATGAAGCAGCTATTTTGATGAGTGGAAGGAACGCCAAGACTAACTTCCCAGTTTCAGAGAACAATAACAATAACAACAACAGTTCCAGTGGCACTGCTTCTTCTTCATCTTCATCTTCCACAACAACATTCTCTGCAGTTCTTAGTGCAAAGCTGAGGAAGTGCTGCAAGTCCCCATCACCTTCTCTCACGTGCCTCAGGCTCGACACAGAGAATTGCCACATTGGTGTGTGGCAGAAGCGGGCCGGGCCTCGCTCCGAATCCAACTGGATCATGATGGTCGAGTTGGAAAGGAACAACACCACCACCCCCCTCACCACCCAACCTGCTTCTTCTTCCTTGAAGCCAGAGGAAGCCACCAATAATAACGGTGGCTTGGATGAGGAACAGAGGATTGCCCTGCAGATGATAGAAGAGCTTCTCAATAGGAATTAACTCAATTATTATTATTATTATTATCTATACTCTTCTCTATATTCCATTCTCTGTCTTCTTCTAAAACTATCCTCTTTTTAACTACCACTGCCTAACGATCCCTAATCCCTACAGTAACACTTCCAGGCACTATTATATTCATTCTAATTTCTAAGAACAAATAATACTCAAATGGATTCTAAGTTGTAGAAATTGGGAAAACGACAACATGGTTTGTGACATCATCCTATATGTCAGCGGATTATACACATACTCGTATATGCACTAGTTTCTCCAACACTACCAGAAACACGGTAGTTTACCTGGGAAAATACTCAAGAACAAGAAGCAGTGGCAAATTTTTATGATCGTGATAACCACTTGCAACGTTTTGCTTTTCCGTGATTAAATTATGCGAAAGTTTTTTAAGTTTTTGTTTGTCTGTAGCCAACTTGAATTGGACTCTTTCAATTGCCACAAACTCAATGTTCACCATGGCGAAATCAAACGATGTCTACTTTTAAATTATGCGCTTCTATTGAGAGTGTTTCCTTCTATTCCAAATTTAAACCTTAATAATAAATTTCAATTTTTAAGGGTGCAGAGTTATCCAATTTGTCTATAGCTAATTCATGACTACAAATCACAAAATCTGCTGATGATAATTAAGACTTAAACTAGTTACTATAAACTGAGGTATCTATATTGGCTGCTATGGGCTATATTATAGGTGAACCAAAAATACAAAATTTGCAAATCTTAATATGACATAGATGTATGTATATGTTGATCTACTTTATAAGAAGAAAAGGAACATATATAAGTACATCTGCATGCAACTAATTAATAAACAGTGTAGCCAACCACATGATAGAGCAGAAAGAAACTAAAGAATATCGTACTAAAACAAAGGTGTGGGGAAAATGGTGTCCTTGTTGATTTAATTATAAGAAGCAAAACATGTGCTAATAATTTTGTTGACTATGACATTATTTCAATTTAATTTGTTGTGTGTGTGTACTGTGTATGTAGACCACACCAAATCATTTGACAGATTAAGATTGTTTATTGAATTTGATACTGACAGCGTGATGATTCAGGATAATCAACTCTGAAAGCTTGATTTGAAGATTCCTGCCGACAAATGTGGTTTTAGGAGAAGGATTAGAGTACGCACATGCAAGAGTTTTGAAATGGAAATGATCTTCAGCGATATGGAATAAAATCTCAAGCACTATGCTAAACTAACAAGTATAAGCAAAATGAACAATTTAATGCACGGAATGTGTAACGTCGTGTTGTTCTAGTTACGTTAATATATACAAGGCAATACGGTTCCCGCATTTTTCATCTTAATTGAACTGGAGTCACACAAACGAATGAATCTAATTTATGGGATGACGTTGAAGCTTTGGAGAAATAGAAAAACGGAAAAGCAATTCATGTATATTCTATAAAGGGTGCGAATGCGATAATACTGAAATATTCCTTTCGGGATTGGAAATTAATGGAACTATTGGAGTAACAGAGAAACCCCATGTGATGGAGATTTATAGGTATCTTTAGGCCAGGGCATTTCTGTCTCTAAAAATTAAGAACATGGAAGATTAAATTGCCTTCAAAGTGGGGACTACTCAAGGCAGATGATGAAGCTCCTAATTGTTTTTTGTCACATTCATTGTATATCTATGAGCTGTTCCCCATATGATGATAATGATGATGATGTTTATATACATGTATGCATTGGTAGATACTAGATAACAATTCACTTTAACCATGCTTTAATTATTGTAGTTTGTGATGATCTCCAATTATTAGTAGTAGTATATGTATCGGTGTTAAATGATGATGATGCATGTGTACGAAAATGGTATAAGCCTTAGGGTGCTTTAGCCTTATAAAAATAGGCTCTGGCTTCCTTGTGAAAGCTTATTAGGTTTAATTTTTATCATTGAATAATGATTTCTATAGTTTCACATTGAAGATAGGTTTGTAGTAGGTGAATTTGTATCAAGGGGAGTTAACTAGGCCTTTTGCATGTTGCATCACATTCCCATGTGAAGTGCAAACACGTGTGTGCTTTTACTAGGGAATATTTTCGTATATATATCATGGTTAGTTGCCCAAATTTGGGTTGACAAGTCTTGTGATTATAATAAGAGTTTATTATTTGAAATCATTTGGATAAAGATATTAAAAAAAATATTTTTAATAATTAAAATTTAATACATATAATTAATTAAATTGTGTTATTTTTATTAAAATTAAATCCGACAAATTAATTTAGTCAAAAAATTAATAAATTAAATTTTAAATCGGTCTAAATTAATATTTTTTTATAAAAAATAATTAAAATATTTTTATTATATATATATTAATTTTAAAATTTCTAAATCCTAACTCTATGACGACAGAAAAAAAAAGACTAGAATTTAGTATTCTCAAAATTAATATATATAATAGGATTATTTTAGTCATTTTCTATAATAGGAATATTGTAGTCATTTTTTATAAAAAAAATATTAATTTAGGCAAATTCAAAATTTGATTTACCATTTTTCAGTCAAATAAATTTTTCTGACCTAATTTTGACAAAAATGACATGATTTAATCGATTATATGTGTTAAATTTTTATTATTAAAAAACATCTTAAAAAAACATTTTAGACATCTTTATCTATTTTATTCCAACATTATATTCTTGACAAAATTATATGTATAGACTATAGAGAAAGAGATATAGGTTTGATTTTGTAAATTTTTTATTTTTTATTTTTAAATAAATTATAAAAGTTTGTTTTTAAAAAATAATTTTTTTTAAATATTTGGACCTAACATGATTGTTTTCTTGAAAAGACAATACAGTTTTTAAACCAAGCCCAGTCCACAAAAATTACTTATTAACCAAAGATAAATTATAAATGAAGCACTCTTAGGGCTTGTTTGGGTGAGGTTCTAAGAAAAGATCTTTTTTTGAGTTATCTCTTTTTAAAAGATTTTATAGAGAAGTAAAAGTAATTTTATGTTTGGATATCTCATGTAAAAAGGTCTTTTTATCTATCAATTATGTTTGGATATAACAATATAAAAGTACTTTTTTGTTTATTTATTACATGAAAAACATCTTTTTTTTAAGGAAAAAAGATCTTTTAAAAAAAATGTAAATTACAGCTTCTCAAAAAAAGATCTTTTTTTATTTTACTAGTACTTTTACTTTTACTACTAAAAATTTACCAAACACGTTAAAAAATAAAAAAAAATATTTTTTCATAATCTTTTTTTAACAAAATAATGGCGTCTAAACATGCACTTAAATAAAACTCAAATTCGTAACCGAGTTAATTTTTGACCATTCAGTTAAGATACTTGGCAACGGAAAAATTATAAGTCTAAAGGAATAAAAGTAAAAATAAGGGGGCATTTAAGTAATTGTAAGCAGTGCCAAGCGTAAGAGAACAAGAGAAGATCTCTGCGATCCCGTTTCATCGATCGGAGCTCGTAGGTTCGCAGGCGAAAGAGGAAGAAAGAGAAGCTGAGAGTATGATACTGGCGGTGCTGTTTGCGAACGTTGAGGGAAATATCCTCATCGAACGGTGTGTTTAGATCTCTCTCTTTTCCTGCTGTTATCTATATCATTTATCCCAATTTTGATTCGTTTCCTTTCTATGCTTCGTAATGTAATTCTCATATTGCTGTTAGATCCCTATGTTGTTAATGAAAGATAGAAGTAGCTGATTTGTTGTTGTTGATCTCTGAAGCAATTTGAAATCCCGATTTTCCTCCTCCTCATAGAGAGGAGCTTTCAGTTCATAATCATAATTGCTCAGAAAATCAAAGGAACAGCAAAATGGTCATGGTTTCAGCTTTATGATTATGTAACGATCTAAGTTCAGTGGCTTTATGGTTTCAGTTTTCATGGTGTTCCTGCAGAGGAGCGGCTACACTGGCGTTCCTTCTTGGTTAAATTAGGAGCTGACAATCTCAAGGGTGCCAAAAATGAAGAGCTCCTTGTTGCTTGCCACAAGTTAGTCTCTTCTTCTCTAATGCTTCTCATTCCTTGAAGATTCAATGTCATGTCATTTATGTATGTATGGATGTTTGTCTGTGTGCGCGCCAACATGAATTGGTTCGTCTATTTTACAGATTTATTTGATTCTGAACCCGTTAGGTAGGAGGATTCCATTGTGGTTACTTGAAATGAAGTAGTAGTAGGCAAGACAAATGGGCTCTTCAAACTTGTTTCCTGAATTATTATTATTGAAAAACAGAGAGAGAGAGAGAGAGAGGTTAGAGAAAGAGAGAGAGAGATTATAGTGATGGACTATACTCAGTTTTCCATTTGTTTAGTTTTTTGTGTTTGTTTGGTGGAAGAAAATAAACAAACTGAACAATATTGCTTACTGTTAATATTTTCCCATCTAGTCTCTTTTGCTTCACTGCATAGTGCATACTATTGTTCATTCAGGTTCCTGTATTTTAGAAAAATCATGACTCATTATTATGTGATGATGATATGGTATTTTGGCTTACGTATTTTATTCTTTTCAGGTCAGTTTATATTGTGTACACAGTTCTAGGGGATGTCAGCATATATGTTGTGGGCAAGGACGAGTATGATGAACTTGCTTGTATGTATCCAGTGAACTGTATTTTATGCTTGATGATGGTAAAATAAAGTACACAAAACTATCATGTCAGTTGTTGATTCTAATATCAACATGAATGTTTCCCAATGTTTCATATTTGGTAATGGTAATAATTAAACCTTAGAAAGAAGTCATCTCATTTGTTGATGCTTGGAACCAGATATGCTCACATGTTTTGAAATTGAAGCACTGGCTTGGGGGTCCTAGATTCATAACCTTTTGTTCTTTTGAGATGATTAAGGAGATTTTTGGAGAAAGTGGTGGGAGAGACTTGCCCCTTTTCTGTCTTGTAATAGATACCGGCAACCAATACACAAAAATATTTTGGAACTAGATCTTTTCTTACTAATATTTCTTTTCCTAGCATTACTTTTTGAAGAATTAAACAAGGAAAATTCGAAATCAATCGAACTGATGAGATATAGAACTCACAATCTCAACTTATTGGAAACTGTTGTCTACCTACCGAGAAAGGGAAAATATCTTATAAATATTTAAGAAAAGCAGGTTATTTTGTTTATAAATATTTCATGGCATCATCAATTTGAACAATGTCAAGCATATTGTTGTTATTTTTCTAGGGTCTGCAAAAGGTACATTATTAGCATTTTGTTTTTTGTTTTTTGTTTTTTTTTTTTTATTTTCAGTGTCGGAGGTAATCTTTGTCATAACCTCAGCTGTGAAGGATGTATGTGGGAAGCCCCCAACTGAGCGCCTTTTCCTTGATAAGTATGGAAGGATATGCTTGTGCTTGGATGAAATTGTATGGAAGGTGAGGAAACATGCTGTACTACTTAATATAAGAACTTGATTGTTTTGAATTTCTCAGTTTACTCACTCTGCTTAACGTGAGACATTTCAATTGATGACATCAACTCATCAAGTGGTATGCATTCTGATATATATCTAGCTAGTGTAAATGAATATTATTATTGAGGTCATCCATTTTCGATGAGGCCCATCTAATCTGACATTATTTTCATTTATTCTCGTGAAATATTGTTGCATGTTATATGCATATAAGATTTCATATGAACTGTGGAAGGAAGAAACTTCGCAATACCACTCAAAAGTGATTCAGTTCTCCCCATATATTGTGATGCCTTTTGTTATGTGTGGCCATTCATTACTGATCCAAACAGTACCTTTATACAACGACTGTGTTTCGTTGTTATAAGTAGCAATTCTTCTTGATGCTTTGCTTGACACTTGGCCTGTGTATTGTTTTGAAGGGATATTTGGAAAATACAGAGAAAGATAGAATCAAAAGATTGATAAGGTTGAAGCCTCCGACGGAGTTCTGAATGAGAAGTTAATGGCCAATTATAACGCAATCATCAATCTGAGTTGTGTTTAGCATCTTCTTAGTTGGAATGGGAAGGCGCTGAAGTTTCTGTAGGATATATGAGTTCTGCAACAGCTATGCTATCATTGAGGCAATCCTCTCGGTATGAGCTTTCTTACTTCGAGTCTCTAGTACTGCTGCTAATGTCATTACACACCCCTTTGGTTGTCTCTCGTTTGCTCATGTAAGTTCTCTTTTGTTAGATGTGTACGATTATTTTTATTCTTTGGACGACGGTTTTTATCCCCAGACTGTAGCTTATTGCAAAAAGCGTTGTTCCGCAATTTGATCTCATCTTATTCTTTTGTACGACTTGTATTTATGCTTGAGAACTATGGAGTTGAGAGCCGCGATTCGCCGGAAGAACATTGGAAAGTAGGATCCAAGTGAGAAATCTGAAATGGTTTAACTTTTGGAAAGGATGCAGCTTCAAATTTTGCATTTAAAAAGGTTAAACTTTTTGACATTGACTGGCTCAAATTTGTCGTTTGCGAGGATTGGACTAAAAATCATAACACGAGTTTAGCGAGACAAAATAAAATAATGCTTTATACAGATAAAGTTCACTTTCCCATCAAGCAATTTTTTACTGTTTTTAATTTGTAAAATTTACTTATTTTAGGTTTATAATATATATTAAAGCTATTTCGTTTCGAAAAATTTATCGGCTTAATGATTAATTTGCAAAAAACATGCGTTGAAAAATGAAAACGGTGAAATTTTCTCATGATCAAATAGGTAGAAAGCATCCAAGGGTTCATATGCTAGAAGATAAAAACGAAGACAAAAGGAAGTTAACCAACAGGGACAGGAGAATTATTCTATCAAACATCATGATGCTCACTATAATGAAAGATACAAATATAACAAGAGAAGAATATATATTTTTTTCTGCCATTCAAATTTAATTTTATTATTTATGTCAGTATAGGATATATTATATAATACTATGATGAAAAATAAATATCAAACAAAAATACGTAAATAACTATAAACCGTCACTCCGTCACAGTTAGTAATCGATCTCTCTTTCTCAAATGTTAATTTTAAAATCTGAATAATTTTAGAAGGATTAGCATAAGGGATCTTTTGATGCTAAGGGAAATAAATAAATGTATTTAAGGAGATGAGACACCTACCCCCTTGTCCTTTGTTGCGAGACGTGGGCATCCGAAAACCAAGGCTGTGTGCCTCTAGAGTCTAGTCCACTGGTTTAGATCGTTTCATTACCAGTTAGCAGAATACAACACAAAAGCATGAAGACGAAGACTGTAACTTCAATAATCCTCATATTCTGCGTGGCTGCTTCCTTCTCCACTGATGATCAGACTCGCACTCAGCTTCCTCAAGCTAACGAATCTTTCAAGCCCAACCAAACCCTCCAGCAGCAACTTGTAAGAAATAAGAATATTCTCTTCCTATATGAATGATGATAAATATGTAGGGTTGTAACTTGTAAGTTGCAGGGTAGTAGCTGTACTTATACAGTAACCATTAAAACAAGCTGCAGCTCTCCCTCCTATACGAGAGATCAAATCAGTCTCGCATTTGGCGACACCTATGGTTATCAGGTACACTATATTATACTATTCCTTTTGCTTCCATTCATCGCTAGGTTTATATATATTTCCTATTTGGAATCGATTGCTATCAGGTTTATGTTCCAAGACTTGGGGATCCTTATGATTCTAGAACATTCGAGCGCTGCTCTACGGATACGTTTCAGATTTACGGACCCTGTACCTACCAAATCTGCTATCTGTATCTGTACAGAACCGGATACGATGGGTGGATGCCCGAGTACGTCACCGTATCTGGCTACTACTCCAGCCCCGTTACCTTCTACTACAACGCTTTCATTCCTTACGGCGTTTGGTATGGCTTTGACTACTGTTATCGTTATTCCGCCTCCACTGCTTCCGCCTAGTGGGCCTTCCTTCTAGCCCAACAACATCTAATAAACTAGGAATCTAGTGGGCCTACTGTTAACCCTTTTCTATGAGTTTCTTCTGTAATGGGCCTAATGTTGGATTTTCTGTATAAGACTAGCTTATTTTTGTTTTTATTCTATATTCCCCCCCCCGGGGGTCAGAATTAAATAATATTGGTTTCGTTTCTTGCCTTATAGCAAATACTGAAAGGTTAGTTCAACTTTTAAAATAGCATAGAGAATATTTTGATGAAAACATTTGCATATGTTAATTCATATATGATTTGTTTACTTGAACGGTCGGCCTTTGATGAAAGGAAATGGGCACAGAAAATATATAATATAATAAATTATTGAGGTTTCTTAGTCCTTTATATAGAAGTAACTAAGAAAGTAGTTGCGAATAAATTAAATGGTGAAGTCCTTGAGTAATCAATAAAAGTTAAGTAGTTAGAAAAAGTGATGAACAAAAAGATGAAAGCATCAGTAAGCTCAATAGTCATCACATTTTGCATCATTGGTGCCTTGTCGGAAGCAAAGCCAGCAGGTAGAGTAAATGCATCACTCTTGAAGCACCACAGAAACAGAACCCGAACGCAGCCGCAGCCGCAGCCGCAGCCGCAGCCGGTAATTTTAATATATAGATGAATTGAACTGCTTTGTTGATTACTTTGTAATGTATATATATGAATGGTGTAGAATAGGCGTGGTGGTGGTGGGTGCATTTACTCACTGACCATCAGCACAAGCTGCGATTCGCCGACGTATACGAGGGATTCAATCAGCATTAGATTACGCGACGCTGATGGGAATGGAGTATACGTTGCAAGGCTGGAGGATCCATCGTCAGGGAGGTTCAGTAGGTGCAGAAAGGACAGAGTGGACTTGTACGGGGGGCCATGTATCAAGCAGGTGTGCTACGCAGAACTGTACAGAGATGGAGTTGATGGCTGGATTCCAGAAACACTCACCGTATCCGGATACAGAGCGCTTCCCATGACCTTTCACTTTCACAACTTCATTCCACGCGGTGTTTGGGCTCAAATTAACAAGTGTAGTCCTTATAATAATAATTACTAACAGAATAACCTTCTCATTTTTTGACTTCTTGTCATTTATATGGCGATAAATCCATTTTGCTCATGCACTGCATTTTCACCTTTGCTCCATAAATTAAAGATGATGAAAACTCAGGTGAAGCCAAGTCGACTTCTCGTGAAGTTGATATTTAAGAGCTGGTAAATAAAAATTTAGTCAAATTAGTCAAATCATCTAACGGTTCACGTGAAGTCGACTGCAGTTTAGTTTTTACCGTAAAAGATAGGATACCAACACAATGACTAGTAGAGTTAACCAACTTAGTGGGTAACTCTTGCATATGAATCCATGTGTCTACAGTCAACATTATTCAGGTCTATGTTAACATACACATAGATTTCTATGAAAATAAACACATAAGAATACAAGAATTATTCATCGAAACATATAGGTTTGGTAGATAAACTAATACAAAGGATAAAATAATAGAAATATGTTGAATTTTATTAGACTAAAACCAAAAACAAAATTGTAAGAACTAACAAAATTTATTTAAGCCACGAAATTTTATAAACTTTTGAATTAATTTGATATGCCATTATAGTACTTTATTTTTGCGTATGTATATACAAAAATAATTCACCAAATAAATTATTACATATTTGTGTATAAACATATAATTTATTTTTTATATATAGTTTATATTTTAAATATATTTTATATAAATAATTGATTCTTTTAAGTATATTTAATATGGTTATTTCACAAATATAACTCAATACAACTATTAGATTATATTCCAAACATTCCAAACGTATGAAAATATAAATCGAAGTTATCTCATTTGATGTAGTAGTGCACTGTTAGTTCGAATTATATTGATTCGATTTAATATTATAAGAATTAATTCAAATTTAATGAATTCGATTTATATAGAATTATAAACAAAAACATATACATGAGGTTATTTAGTTTGAGACTTTTATATAATATTATTATGTGTTTAATTTATGTATGTGTTTTATCCTATATTATATATCTATGATGTTTGGACTTTCTGAAATTTGACAAGATTGACTAGTGTCAGAATTTGAAATAAAATTTTGGAAGAGCAAAAAATTTAACATTAAAATTTAATAATAATATTTATATTAAAATAGAATTTATAATATAATTATTTTTTAAGTTTGTTACTAGTAAGATAATAAATAAATAATTCTATAAATAAAAAATATAAAATAATTTATAATGGTACTCTTCGAATCTTTAGTGACTTGAAATCTTCAATAATTAAATTAGAACTAAACTTTTCAACAATTTCTTTTTCACTTTCTTTCTTCATTATTTTCATTGATGAAAATAATGTAGTAACTGTAGATACTGAAAGAGTTAATATCAGACAAATTAATCTATCAATCAAGAGAACTTCTTGTTGAATAGAGTTGAATAAAGAACTGCAAAATGCAAATAGAACTAATTTTTTTTTATAAAAAATTTGAAAATGATCATAGCCCCATTGTCTCAACTAAACTCCGCCCTTAAAACTTTGACTATAAAAAAAAATATAACATTAATTAACGGTTGGATTGATGAAATTTGTCACGCATGATAATTTATTCACCAATATATAAATCTTTGGTGTAAACAGATTCCTTTTCTCTATATTTATAAATTAGTGTATCTATACGTGCAATGTATAAAATATATCTACTTTTTTATACTTATATTTAAAATATACTTTTAAAATTATGAATATATTTATCTTATATAAAACAAGTTTATATATTTTTATTATTTACGCTAATACCAAATAATCTAAAAAATAAAGAAATTCATAACGTATTTATATTTAATTAAAAAAAAGTTGTCGTATGTATGTTAATACATTTATAAAATAAAAAAAGCACAAAGTACTTATATTTAATAAAAAATTCACAAAATATTTATATTAATTACTAAATATTAATAAATATAATTATTTAATACTAACATTTTCTAAAAATAATATCAACACATAGATTGGAATTAGAACGCACCACATTATCAGCATACTTAATTTTAAAATTACGTCATTAGTATATTTAACTCTAAAATTTACGTTTATAAATAGTAAAACAAAATAATATATATAACAAAAATGTAAGAAAAAATTGTGATAATTTTTAAAAGGATATAATATAAAATATTAAATTATTAATTTACAAAAATATAAAAAATAATCATGATAATTACTAAAAGATATGATATTTAAATTATTAACAAATCTCAACATATATAATTGATTATTAAATGTTAATTTGTGTATGATTGATTACGTAATACTTTTTTAAAAATTAATTGAGAACAGAGAGAGGTATTTAAACTGACACCAAAATGTACTACTGTAAGTATGCTTGAAATCAAAATATAATCTGTTGTAGAATTTGAAATATTGATTATTGGTGATTGAATCACTAGAATATATAAGAAAGAATCATAATAATTACTAAAAAGATATGAAATAGAATATTAGAATTATTAATAAATTTTAATATAAATAATCATTAAATATTAATTTGTGTATATAATTAACTACATAATACTTTTTTAAAAAATAGCTGAGAAAAAAATGTACGCAAACTATCACCAGAATGTACCACATTAATATACTTTTTCAGAATACAAATAATGATGATCGACAAATTTCACAATAATTAATCATTAAATGTTAACAAATCTAATTATTTAATACATAATATTTTCTAAAAATATCATCAACATGTAGATTAACACTAGCACACGCTACGTCAACATACTTAATTACTTATTCTAAAACGTACATTTATTAGTAAAATAAAATACTATATATAATATTTACAAAAATATAAAAAAAATCATAATAATTTTTAAAAGGATATAAAATAAAATATTAAAATTATTGATAAATTTTAATATAAATAATCATTAAATATTAATTTATGTATGATAGATTATACAATATATTTTTAAAAAAATGTAAAAAAAATATTAAAATGTCGCTAAAATGCGCTACATCAACATATTTGACGCTAAAATAAAACTTATCTTAAAATAATATATACTGAAGGGCATAGCCTTATGCTAGGATGAATTTATCTTTTTTTAACAGAATCATTTAAAGATTCTAGTTATTTTATTTAATTTTAAAATTTAAAATCAATTTAGTAATTAGTATAAATAGATAGCATTATTCTCTTATAATATACAATAAGGTACAATAAAAATTCTTCATCTTTTTTTATCTTATTCTTTCCTAATTTTATTAAGGAAAATAAAAAAAAATAATACTCAAGAAAGCAGTTAATCTTGCTACGCAAGAAATCAAGGACAATTGGAACCTAGGTGGAGGCAAATTTTTTTTTTTCCGGTAATAAATTTTACAAGTAGTTAATTTTATTTCCAATGGAAGATAACTAAACGTGCTTTGAAATCAAAGTAGACGATTTCTTTTGATCCGTAGATCAATATCAATCCTTTTTATGTTGTACTTACTGAAGTTTACTTACATGGGTATTGAGTGCAAATGAAGAAGCTTATTGTGTAGAAGATCAGAAGAAGACGTAGGAATGTAATTTGCTTCATGTGCTTACTGTGGAAATAATGTCTTAATTTCCATTAGGCCATGTGTTTTTCCAACTAGCTTGTGTACAGTTTAATTTTCCACAACCCTACTTCATATAAAATAATATATATACTTTCCCATATTGAGTCCCGCTAGAATGTGTACTATTGAGTTATAAAATGAACATCTCCCATAGTACTAGGACTTTCCAAACTTAAACTGATTTTGGATTCACTAAGGATCGAACTCTTGACTTTTTGGATCTAGAGCTCTAATGCCGTGTTATGATATCACTCATTCCAAAAACTTCAACTGACGGAAAAAGATAACACTAATGGTTATATCTCTAATACTCCATAAACCTCTATTGTACACATTATACAAATATTCCATTGGTTTTTCATACTTTCCCATATCTCAATTATTAATACACCCAAAGAACATTAACAGAGTTAAACAAGAATCTTGTACGTACGTATATTGGCAATAATAATCTTGGAACGTAAGTAGTGTTTATTTTATCAATAAAGAGAAAGCTAAATTAAATTAACGTCTAAAATCAGCGTCCAAATACAATGCAGATGCATGGTTCCCTTCCTTATATATAGGAGAGGATATTAGGGGGTTTATACATATAACACAGAAGACTGTTGAAGGTGTCATCATGTGGCCCAAGACAATTACAATGGTGAGTATGAGATCGATCTTAATTAGTTATCAAGTTCTACATTTTCATGATATATATGTATTCTTAATTAGCTTGATTCAACTAACATATTATTTGATCCAGGAGTTATTGTTGGATGTTATAGTAATTCTGAGTGTGGCTACAACAGGATTGAGCGTGACACCAAGTTTCAATGTGTTACAATATGGAGCAGTTGGAAATGGACAAACCAACGATTCACCGGTAACTAATAACTTTATTTGAAGGTGAAAACTCAGGTAAAGTCGACTTCACGTGAAGTTGATATCTGAGAGTCGTTAGATGAAAATTTAGTCAAATCAGTCAAATCATTTAACAGTTCTCAAGTATCAACTTCACGTGAAGTCGACTGCACCGAACTTTCACCTTATTTGAATTACATTTCTTATCTCAAATATTAATAGAGAGATATAAATAGGCGTTTGAGAAGGCGTGGAAAGCAGTGTGCTCGAGCAAGGGAGATATATCTAAGCTTATAATACCAGCAGGGAAGACCTTCATGCTAAAGCCTCTTTCCTTCAACGGTCCATGCAAATCTAAGTATACCTATATTCAGGTCCATACTTCCTTTTAATATTTTGTTCCATTTTGATTTGAATTCCCCTGCTGTTGATCTGATGAGAACCTGTATATAATATCATTATCATGATCAGGTGTTAGGGAACATAGTTGCACCTAAAACAAAATCGGAATATGCTGGGTCCCACATAAACACGTGGCTTGGGTTTAATTCAGTGGATGGTCTAATTATCAGTGGAAAAGGGACAATTGATGGTCGAGGCTCTATCTGGTGGCAGCAGCCTTGCTTAGGAAATCCAGCACCTGTAAGCAGTCTATTAATTTCTCTGTTTTTTTTTAAATGGTAAAAACTCACTATGCAATAATAATAAAAAATTACTATATCAAAATTTAGTTATACATGTCAAATTATATTACAATTTTCAATTAATCACTTATTTTTTCTTTTTTTTTTATTTATACATTTTCATGAGCTCTTTATTTATGACAACTTTTTGCAGGGGACAAAATGTCGTCCACCAACAGTAAGCATACTATCTATCTGTGGAATTATTTGTTATTACGAAATAAATAAAAAAAATGGTGAAAATTATGGTGCAGTTGACTTTATGTGAAGTTGATATCTGAGAATCGTCAGATGATTTGACTGATTTGACTAAATTTTCATCTAACGGTTCTTAGGTATCAACTTCACGTGAAGTCGACTTTAGGTGAGTTTTCACAAAAAAATTCACGTGCAGTTATCTTCATGTGAAGTTGCTAGTTGAGAACCGCCGTATAAAGATAATTGCACGCGAGTTTCTACCAAAAGATAAATAGATTGAAACTTGTTTTTGGACCCTGTTCTCAACAGGCAATAACACTGAATAGATGCAACCGGTTTCAATGGAAAGGATTGACTAGTCTTAACCCGGCAAGAAGCCATATAACTCTAACAAGCTGCAACGGAGGCACTCTCTCTAACCTGCGACTCATTGCTCCGGGAACAAGCCCCAACACCGATGGCATTGATATTTCTGGTTCTACCAACATTAAAGTCCTTAATTCTTACATTGCAACTGGAGATGACTGTGTTGCTATTAGTGCTGGATCCTCACACATCAAAATATTTGCTATAACATGCGGTCCAGGCCATGGTATCAGGTTCCTACTCCGACCCGACCCGATCCTTTGCTTAATTTAATTAAAAAAAAATATAGGGTACCAATATATTATCTGCCAACTTATTATCAACAATAATTAATTATTATATTTTAAACATATAATGCTAGGTAGACAAAAAAAACAGTCATTAATTGTCACGATAATCAATAAATGCTAAATAAGACAAGTTATAATTATTTTTGGCTGAGTTTCTTTGGTTACCAAACATTTTCATATAAAGAGATACATTTAGAAAATATATCTATAAAGATACTTCTATTAAACACAGTCATAAAAAAATATTTTTATTAGACACATTCACAAAGATACTTCCATTAAACACCGTTATAAATAAAAGTTGATAGAAGTTGGGAGAATGTTGTTAGTAACATAACGGAATTGTTTAATTAATGGTCAATTATGAAAACATTGTATTTAATTTTGGGTGCTGCAGCATTGGATCACTGGGAACAAGAGGTGAAACCGACATTGTAGAGGACGTGCATGTGTATAATTGTACTTTGACTGAAACAATGACTGGAGTAAGGATCAAGACTTGGCAGGTATGTATATATATGTAATTAATCAGGCAAATTGGGTCATGCACATGTAGTAATAATACATTATTATATCTAATAGGGTGGAGCTGGATATGCCAGGAATATCACATTTGAGAAGATTAAGTTTGTTCGTGCCAATAGCCCCATTATTATTGACCAATTTTATTGCCCTAATAGGGTGGACTGCCAAAACAAGGTAATTAACATACACTATTAATACTAATGATTCTATATATTTCAATAAAAAGAAATAATTATTTTTTGTTGAATTATAGACTCAAGCGATTAGAGTGAGCGATGTAACATACAAAGGAATTATTGGAACATCATTGATGGATGAAGCAATCAATTTGAGCTGCGACCAAAACGTGGGATGCTACAATATTGTGCTTGATCGTGTGTATATACAGCATGCGGTTCCAGGGAGGAAAGTGTATTCCTTTTGCCACAACGCCCATGGAACTGCCTCCCACACCAAACCTTCCGTTAAATGCTTGCTCAAGTGACAAGTCACCTTCCTCCATTCAGAATAAAACAGATCTCATCAATTGTTAAATAATCTTAAATTGTTGCATAGAATATTGAGATAATTATATATAGTTTCTTAGATTTGTGTATGTTGTACCATTATTATTTGTAAAAATAATTCATGTGTTTGGAGAAAATAAAATAATATCCTAGCTTGACATTGTTGCAAGAAATAGAAACATAAGGATATATTTAGATGAATATAAAAGATAATGTAAGAAAATGAAGAAGGGAAGTTGAGTTACCTAAATTAACAGGTAGACAAAGGGCGCCATCCATTCCCTTAATAATTAATTAGTAATGAGGGATAGGTTGTTATTGTGAATTGTGAGGCATAATAATGGGGAAGAAGGCGCCGCACTCGCCGGACATAGAGGCGGCCCGACATTGGCATCCACCGCCGGGAGAGCAATGGATGTCATGGCTTGTCCCAGTAATATTCGTTAGCAACATAGGCATGTTCGTCTACACCATGTACCTCAATGATTGCCCTGATTACTTGAACAAAGACTCATGTCTCTTCTCAAAACATTTGGGCAGATTCTCCTTCCAACCTTTCCGGGAAAACCCTCTCCTCGGCCCTTCTACCCGCACGTACGCTTCTTTTCTTTTCTTTTCTTCTTCATCAAAATCATTCGTTTATTGTTCTTTGACATGCATGCATGCAGCCTGCGGATATTAGGCGCTCTTGAAGAGGATGGAGTCTTGGAGAAACACCAAGCATGGCGTTTCTTCACCTGCATGTTTCTTCACGCCGGAGTTGTCCACGTTGTCGCCAATATGTTCAGCCTTCTCTTCATAGGCATTCGCCTCGAGGAGGAATTTGGATTCTGTAAGCATTTCATTTCTTCCTTTTCTTTTTCATATAATCATGAAATCATTGTCATTCTTTGAATATAATTAGCATTAATTAATATTAATTAGTATATCTGAATATTTATTATACTCTTAATACTTATAAATATTCTTTTATATTGTATCATTTTAGACAACTTGAATATACTCAATAATACACAAATTCTTCTTTCAGTTTAGTCTCTTATTTCTAATCGTCATCATCGTATTGGCAGTGAGAATCGGAGCCTTGTACCTACTTTCTGGTTTTGGTGGAGGTTTGTTGTCTCTCATACATTTGAAAAACACGGCAACGTCCAAGACCATATCGGTCGGCGCTTCCGGTGCGCTTTTCGGTCTTCTGGGAGCCATGCTTTCCGAGCTTCTAACAAACTGGACAATCTATGCAAACAAGTGTGCAGCTCTTATAAGTTTATTGATCATCATTGGCCTAAATTTGGCTGTTGGATTCCTTCCCCACGTGGACAATTCAGCTCATATAGGAGGATTTCTGGCGGGCTTTTTCCTGGGTTTTGTTCTCTTGATGCGACCTCAATATGGATATGTTAGCCGCAAGTATGTGCCTGCAGGCTGTAATATCAAACACAAAGCTAAGTACAAATGCTATCAGTACTTTTTCATGGTGTCTTCTGTCATCATCCTACTCATCGGGTCAGTAAATGAAATCCCTTTCTTTTTTTCTTAATTAATTCATCTAAAACTCATGTAATTCAATTAATGGATGATATCTCATATTGCCAGATATGCTTATTGCCTAGCTAGATTGTACATAGGAAAGCCAGAGGATTTTTCTTTCCTAAAAAAGTCACCAAGATGAATGCCTCATTCCACACGCCAAAGCCACTTCTTCAACGTGTATCTCTCTCTCTTTCTTTCTCTCTCTCTATATATATGTCCTAGTCTGCAACTCTTTCTTCATTGCAGGGCATGATTATATTATTCGTGCTCAATCCAGAAGAAATAGCAGCCAAACTGCAGCATGCATGAAATTATTTGACATGCTTGCTAGCTACACGTGTATCAAATCAGTGTATGCCTTTGGCTTCCCACATACAAGGCTTGAGAAACTTATTGAATATAATGTTGACCTCATTTATGGGATGTAAAATAGTATTCAAGTGCATTAGTTATCATTTATTCACAATGTTCTTTGCTTCTACTTCATGGAGATTGACCAGTTTGTGATCTAGTAGGAACAATAGTTGAGGTTTCGGTTTAAGTTATTTGTTAAACCAGAACACAGAAACTTATTGGAATACATTTTTATGTGGTTACTTTACATATATTTACGGCACATAATATATTTGACACTTGTTAGTTGTTACTTTTACAATCCTTCCTTATTATTCAGAACAAGACTGAACTTGTAATTGCAACTATAGTATTGTTATGAATTGATTTTCTTCTTTCCATCTATATTATATAAATCAATAGGTAAAACTTCCTGCTATGCAGTATACAGAAAAAATAAACTGAAAGATTTGAGGAAACTTTGGTGCTTCAATTGAGAATATTCTACTACTAATAGTACTATAATGATATTAACAACAAAGAACTCTATTTTTCTAAACATAGCATATTATTGCCAGTATATATTAATGCAAGACAGTGCTATATTTCGCATGATTCTGAACGACCAAAAACATTGTAACGATTGTCTGCAACATTGTCATAAACAAAATCCCTCACAAACCTGCAGAAGCCATCCAATGGATATGTCATGACCCTATTCCCATTCAGCTAAAAAAAAGCAAAGTGAAGGGGAAAATGGTACTCACAGAGGCACTAATTTAAGAAGTGCAGCAAGCTGAGGAAAGGGCAAGTCTATGTACTCCATTATCTTCAATACAGCTTCTGACTTGATGTATGATCTAGAATAATAATCAACCAAAAAGTCACAAGAGTTCAACTATTTATTTATCTTTTTAGCAATTTCCTCTTTCCTCACAAGGACTATATATAAGAACACATTCGGTTAGAAAGACAATGGAAATCCAACCAAATTACATAGACTGGTCTAAAATTGAATAATACTAAAACTTTCAAGAAAGTACCTATCTTTTTCAACAAGAACAACACTTGAGATGTCATCAGGAGCCCTTCCTGATCTCCTAAGTAACATTTTACCAGCTTCACTTTGAAGAGCTTCATATCTGATTGTTCTGTTCAAAAGTGAACAATATGTAAGACTACAAGAGACTAAATTGTTCTGTGAAATCATAAAAAAGAGAAGGCTATACATTTTACACGAAAAGAAAACAAGATGGCTTACTTATTTCGATCGTTATCACGAACGAACTTGACACCACCATTACACAAGTTGCAGACACCTGTGTGACAATTACAAGGAAAGACTTTTATCAAACACCTTGATTACTGAAACATGAAGGGATGATAATTGAGGTTTGAGGGTAGATTACCGTCAAACAACATGATGGGTCGTTTGTCTTGGAGGAAGAAAGTGTTTGTAGCTTCAACCCAGTTCACTGAATCGCTTCGGGGTTGCGAAAAAGTAGCAAAGGTACTCACTTTTCGCTGTGGCAGTGAGCATACCCTTGACCTTGACTTCAAGAGCCCAGCACAAAGAGGAACATGAAGCTGAAGAGCCATTGATATTTGGAAGTTGAAACACTGAATTGCCTGCAAGCTGTGAAATAAAAACTGAAACTTAAGTAACCCCCACAAGAAATTCAGCAGAATTCGTGAGGATAAGAGCTAATTCATCTAAGGCATAAGTGTTAGTGTTACAAGTGTGAGGAGTATTGAAATTAGTCCCACATCAAAGAAAAGAAAATAAAGAAGAGTGAGGAATTTATAAGATGAGAGACTCATTAACTTAACACCTTAAAATTTTAAGTTGGATATGATATTTTCTTATCTTATGTTCTCTAACTTGATTCCTCTCAAAATTTTTCCGATGACTGAGAGCTTCCTACAATTAGCCCAACAATAAGGTCATACTAATTAACACCATAAAGTTAATGTGATTTCAGTTTTTGTCAGTCATTATATAGATTTTGTATGAACTATTAAGAGATTATTATTATCATCATAAATTCTGCCCAAATCAATATTAAGATGTCAAATCATGGCTAGAATTATATTGAGTTTGTGGTTAAAAGAAAGTTTTGTATTGGGAGTGACGTGGCCTTATAGCATGGATCCACATGGATGAGTAAAATACCAGAACTGCTTGGGAGATAAAACAAAAGGGAACTCTTGTGGGATATTAAGGTTGGAATGTTGATTAACATCATCAATTCAGCATGTTTCTGTTTTAGCACCAAACTGCTCAATTTTTTTTTACCGCTCTGTTTAATTTTACACTGTACCATAAACAATGAGATCCTTCATTTGTTTCCACTACTAAAACGGAAAAGTTGCAGTCAATGTTTTCTAGATTTTGAAAGTAGTCTAATCACATGTAAATATACTATATTATCTAGAAATATTTGTTTTGAGCCGCCAATAATGTAATGGATGAGTTGGATGAGGTGTGACTGAATTCGAATGTGTTGTCACATTGTAATTGGATAGGTGCAAATATACTGCGTCAACGTTGTGTTATGTTGTGCCAAAGAATGAATAATTCAAATAAAAAGAAGTTTTTTGAAGATCATGACACAGTTGAATTGAATTGAAGAGTGGTAGCATCAGAAAGAAGAGAAAGAAGGGAATGACGTGGATTCGCCAGCAGCTCATGAAAGCTATTACACTCGGTTTGTTCCTCTACTCTAAGTCTTGTTTTTTTAGAGTACATACAATACAACTACACACACTTTTTCAGGCATGATTGTTGGGTCTGCACTGATAATATGGAAAGCATTGGTGTGCATGAGTGGCACTGAATCTCCTGTGGTGGTTGTTCTCTCTGGAAGCATGGAACCAGCGTTCAAGCGGGTACGTCATCTATCTCTTCCTTAAAAATTGATTCATTGACTTAGCTTATTAAGTATGCAGGGGGACATCCTATTCTTGTATATGAGCAAAGATCCAATTCGGGCAGGCGACATTCTTGTCTTTAATGTTGATGTAACTTCACTCCATCCATCACTTTCTATGCCTTTAATTTGCTTATTCGCTTATTATTTTCCTTTTGGTTATCAGGGGCGTGACATCCCCATTGTTCATCGCGTAATTCAGGTAACACAACACTCTGCGCTGCTTATAATTAGTTCATTAGTAACCTATCTCATTGGCCTTGTGATAAAACCACTCATCTCGAAAGTTTAAGCTGATGGGAGAAGATAACATTAATGTTTGATTTCGCATAGGTTTTCTTTTCTCTTTTATTTGCCTTATGCTATTTTTCTACTTTTAGAGTCCACTAAGGATCGAACTCTTAACCTTTCGGACATAGAACTCTGATACTATGTCGTGAATTTATGAAACCACTCATTCCAAAAGTTTAAGCTGATAGGAGAAAGTAACATTAATTGTTATATCTCTAATATGCCTGATCATTTTGAACTTTAAAGGTACATGAAAGACAAGATTCTGGGGAGGTCGATATTCTCACCAAAGGTACTTGTTAAAACTTGGCATATTCTCACCAAGCAAATTAGTTTTCCTTTACATATTTCATGTGTTTGCCTGCTGTGTTGTGTTGGGCAGGAGATAGCAACGAGGATGATGACAGGGTATTGTATGCTCAAGGTCAGCTTTGGCTACAAAGGCACCACATTATGGGAAGAGCTATTGGGTATGTATAGCTCATGTTATCATATTTGATTCATATCATCATTGCTTATGATATATTTTGTTAATGCAGGTCCTTACCTTATGCTGGTTGGGTCACAATTATCTTGACGGAAAAGCCTATCATTAAGGTGTGTCTATGCAACTTTTTGTTTTTGGTGAACCCCATAGTGATTTTCTGTGCTAAAGCTATTTCTTTCTTCATTGCAGTATGTCCTCATTGGTGCATTGGGGTTGCTCATCACCATTTGAAGACAGCAAATCAAAATCAAAATAAAAACCAAACCTCCTTATAGCTGTTCCTACTTGTCCACTTGTTCATTACACGTTGCTTCATCCCAATGCCCTGATGCTACAGGATACTAATTGTCCTTTAATTTATACACAAATATTAGCTAATATATTGATGCTTTGTAAATTTTAATAAAAAAGTGTAAGATTGATTTTTTTTTTTTCATATATTAAGAGCTTCGAAAGAACTATTACTTTTTCATTCTTTTTCATACAATAAAAAAAGGTTTATGCTTTTTATGTTAATTTTGGTGTTATTAGGTGGTCTTTTCTTAGCATATGGAAGTTGTTTGCGAGATAGCATTAAGTTTGCTATGAGGATTCTGTGTGATGCATATTAAAGCAGGTTATTAAAGCAGGTCCAAAGCTATGGGAAGTTGACTCTCTTCGTGCATGTTTGGGCGCTATTATTTTGTTCAAAATTTTTTTTTCAATGAAAAAAAGATATTTTTTTCATTTTTTAATGTGTTTAACAAATTTCTAATAGTAAAAGTAAGAGCACTAGTAAAATAAAAAAATCTTTTTTGAGAAACTGTAATTTACATCTTTTTTTAAAAGATCTTTTTTTCTTAAAAAAAGATGTTTTTCATGTAATAAATAAACAAAAAAGTACTTTTATATTGTTATACCCAAACATAATTAATAAATAAAAAACCTTTTTTACATGAGATATCCAAATATAAAATTATTTTTATTTCTCTATAAAATCTTTTAAAAAAAAATAATTTAAAAAAAAAAATTTTCTTAAAAACTCATCCAAACAAGCTCTTCGTATGGTTCCAAGAGAGGGGAATTTGCTTGCACACCCTGTCGCAAAGATGAAGAGCGCTAATGCTCTGCCAAGCAATTGGAGCAGCAACCCCCCTTTCCCTTATAGCTAATATATTGATGCTTTGTAAATTAAAAAAAAAAAGTGTAAGATTGATTTTTTTTTTTTTTTACTTTTGCATATATTAAGAGCAAAGAACTTTTTTTTTTCATTCTTTTAACCCATACCTAAGCTTCAACTAAATCCAATTTTGATATATAAACATTACTAAAATTTTGTTATTATTGATGATGATTAATGCTTTGTTAGATGTAGATTGAGGTCCAAATTCAGTACACGTGTATAGTCTCTCTTTCCATAGATTCATTGCCCCATAGTCCATAAATATATTGCCAAAGGGGATGCTAAATAGAGTTGTGATACCCTTTAAATTTGAGTTTTTTATTTTTTTTTGTGACAGAAATAAATTAAACAAAGAAAAACATAACAAATAAAATAAGGAATTGCTTAAATAGTGCAGTCCCGTTTAAGATTACTCTTAAACTCTTTCTAAGGTGAAAGAAGCTCCACATGCGAAAGTTGTAACTTCATCGCCATCTTTGTCATAGTATCTGCTACCGTGTTTGCATCTCTCATAATCAAACGAAAGTCAACACGCCAATTTCAATGCATGATATCTCTTATTTTGAGCACCAATGGATCAATAAACCCAAAACTATTTTGAGTAACAAGATTAAATGCTTCCACACAATCCGTCTCACAAATAACATCTCGTTGAGACGTTGACCCACATCCCAAACTAAGAGATATCCTTTCCAAATAGCAAACAACTCTCCCTTCGAATACTATTACTCTCAATCATTTCCAAACACCTCCTTTGTCAACTCCCATTACAATTTCTAATAACACAAGCAAAACCAACACTATCATCCGAACTAAAATAACTAGCATCACAATTAATCTTAAAAGTAACATTTTTATTTGTTAACTTCTTTGCTTTTTTTTTAAATATATATATAATTTAAAGTAACAGCTTATTTCCGAAAAAAACAAAAAAAATGTATACTCCTTTAACAAATTGTGCTAACAATAACAAGTAAGAAAGTTGAACCTAAAATGAGATATTCAATATATAATTAGTAGGCTGTGATTCAAGTGAAGTTATTTTTAAGAGAAGAGAGATTTGATGGATTGTTGAGATTTGAGAGTTGAGAGTGAAATACAGAATAGTATAAACGAGAATTTATATTGAGAAAATAACGGCAGCGGAGAGTGAGAGAAGGGTGGGTAGTGGTGGCGGAAGCCCATGAGCATGAGCATTTGGATTTGGCGGCGCCCTTTCGTTTGCAAGTTGTGAGTTCAAACCCTATTCTTCGATTTGTTAGCTGAGTGTCTCTGAGATTACAAGAAGTACTAAAATGGAGGTTCTTGGTTAGTGCGATCTTTCTGCAAAACGGCAAGGGGCATGATCCTCCCTTATCATGCTCTCCCTGCGACCCACGCGCAGACTCTGCAATTTCTCCCCTGCCGCAGTCGCCACCGCAGCCGCAGCTGCCTCTGAATCAAACGCCAAAACCTCTCCATCAAAACCCTTGCTGGCCCCCGCCCTCGACCGCCTCAAATCGGAGCGTAATCCCGACAAGCTCTTCCACCTCTTCAACGCCAATGCTACCAACCCTATCCTCGTTGAGAATCGCTTCGCCTTCGACGACACCGTTTCGCGCTTAGCTGGCGCGCGCCGCTTCGACTACATCGAGCGCCTCCTTGACCACCAGCTCCACCTCCCCCAGGGCCGCCGCGAGGGTTTCGTCGTTCGCATCATCAAGCTCTACGGCAAGGCCGGTATGACCCAACACGCCGTTGACACTTTCTATCGTATGCACCTTTTTGGGTGCTGTAGAACCGTCAAGTCCTTTAACGCCACGCTTTTGGTATTGTCTAGCACCAAAAACTACGATAATTTTGTTGACTTCTTAGGAACTGCTCCTCAAAGTTTTGGCATTCAATTAGATATTTATTCTGTTAATATTGCGATTAAGGCATTTTGTGACATGGGCCAGTTGCAAAAAGCTTATTTGTTTATGCTAGAGGTGGAAAATCAGGGTGTTAACCCTGATGTGGTGACCTATACTACTCTTTTGTCCGCATTTTACAGGAATAAAAGGTGGGAGATTGGGACTGGTTTGTGGAACCGTATGTTGTTGAAAGGGTTGATGCCGAGTTTGGCCACCTTTAATGTCCGGATTCAGTTTTTGGTTTGTATGAGAAGGGCTTGGGATGCTAATGCTACCATGGGTTTGATGCGGCGAGTGGGGATTGCGCCTGATGAGGCCACCTATAATTTGGTGATTAAAGGGTTTTGCCGAGCTGGTTTTATTGACATGGCGAAGAAGGTTTTCGATGCCTTATTGGGGGAGGGGCATAAGCCTAACAGTAAGATCTACCAGACCATGATTCATTATTTGTGTAAGAGTGGGGACTTCAATCTAGCTTACACTATGTGCAGAGATAGTATGCAGAAGAATTGGTTTCCAAATGTGGATACAATATGTATGCTGCTCAAAAGCCTCAAAGGAATTGGGCAGATCAATAGAGCAAGGACTATCCTTATGTTGGTTAAGAGGAGGAAACCTCCTTTCTCTTCTGATCACTTGACTGCCATGTGGTCCATATTGAATAGTTGAATTAAGTGGAATAGCTGAACAGGAAATCAGTTAGAAACAGAAACCTGAAAGCATCTCATATTCTTTGTATTCCATTCATTTATACATGTTGAAAAATTAACAAGCCTGGAATTTGATGGTGTTGCATCTAACAAGAAGTCAAATATAGTTATTCCCACTCAGTTTTGTGTACCTTCCTTAATAAAGTTTCATCAGGATGAAATTTCAGGAGGCAAATACAATAAAAACTCTTGTGTAAGTTCTATAGCGCCCTTTGCTCACCCAATTTTTTTATGAGTTCTGCTGTGTTTCTACCAGTTTCCCCTGTATAATACAAGCATCATTGGCTCTATCTCTCACACACATACACCATATTTGTGATTACTTACGTTGCTGACAAGTCTTGGATGATCTTAGAGCTATTTATGAGTATTAACATTAACCAATTAAGTGAATTTCCACTTGCATTGCCTGAAATCTGGAGTGGATTTATGTCCCATGTTTATTCTGAAGAATAACTTATTTTGTATTTTGGGTATAACTTCTGCACAATTGTGCCTGCATGAATGTATGTTATTGCATGGATGTAAATTTAGTTATTAAAATACTAATGTAATGTTTTCAGAATTGTGGTGGATATCACAATATTCATTTTTTATATCAATGATCAGATGTAAAACGTGGTAATAATATTCTTGAAATCAACATGCCAGCTACTTTAACATTCTCTTGTATATTTGATTATTATGGTGACATGCAGTAGGTAGACTTTTTTTTTTGTCTTAACTGCTCCTTCCTTCTTAAAACATCACTGTCATCTGCATGAACAGCATTGAATTTTGTGAATGAGAACACCAAATGCTTCAGCCATTTATGCTTTCCAAGGAGATCATATCAAATAGAAAGTGGAATGGATATCTGAGATTAGTTATTGAAATTGCAATTTGCCTTAGCAGTCTAGTACAATTTACGTGGTTTCTAATAATGACATGAAGGTTTTATTGATATTTTGAATATTCAAAGGGGATATCCTCCAATTTTTATTCTACTTAGCCTAAGGTTTGATATGCCTCTTGATCTGACATGTTTCACATCTGCACTTGTCATGTAATCCATGCTCAATTTCATGTGATTGTTTTTTAAAACTGCAGCTGACCATCTATAGGATGGGTCAAACTTAACGGAGGTTGACGATGTAACATATATTGCAAGGTCACAATATTGGAAATTCAGCAAAAAGCTATGGAACATTCATTGGAGGGCTTCTGTTCACTCTGCATTACACGGGGTTGATGCTTCTTGTGGAAGGAACAAGTAGTTTATAGAGAGGGTTTCGCTTTTGAAACTTGTTCTTATCTTCGTTGGTCTGATGTGCTTTGTATTAATTCTTCACCTGTTTCAATAAGCGCTTAAAGCTTTTGTGCTGATATAATTGCAGAATGTTCACCTGGTTTGAAGCTTTGGCATTCTCATTTAGGACTCAAGTTTTGGTTGAAGTGAATTGTAGTACAATTTGCATCAGCCAGTGGCTGCGAGATGGAGAATGGAGAGAGCATTACAGCAAGAAATTACAAAATCAATGGTATCAGTTTTGTGATTACCCATGGACATTAGACATCTAGTGTGTAACAACTTGACCATCAATAGGAATAATAAAACAGGGGGAGCGGAGAAACAACTGCAGTTATTGATTTGCTGACAGTGCTGTTGGACGGTTGGATGTTCCTTGGCTTAGATCATGAACAGAGGACATTTATATATTGCATGCAAGTACAACAATTACCACAAAACCTTTCACCCTATGATAGAGAGAGAGTTATTTACATAGGTCAATACCACCAAAGGATCCAATATTTCTATTGTAAATCATATAAACAAAGCATTGAAATCACAGAGCACCAAATGTATCTATAGTTGAGACGAAATTCTAAAATTCTAGCAAATTTTGTATGTAGGAGTGCCTACTATATGCAATGGATCTTGAGGAGGGCTTTTTTGAAATCTTAAATGAGGCCATCAGATAGACGAGTTTCATCTGGTTGATTCGGATAAATCACATATTCAAAACAATCGGGATTTAAATTTATGCAAATACAACATTTGGAGAGATTGGATACATTTCTTCTATATAAATCGCAGTTCATGAATGATTTATTCAACTAGAGTAAGACTCGTGTGATGTGCAAAGAGCTAAATTAATTATACTGTATAATATAAATTTTAAAGTATTATATTATTTAGGAATTAATTAGATAATATATAGATTAATGTTAAATTTTTATACTCATTTGTAAAAATATTTATAATTTGTATGTAATTTAATATAATTATTTTAAAAAGCCAAAAAAATATATAACAACAGAAGTCTTGGCTACTTTCTTAAATATTGACTTATTTGTGTTTTCTAATATTTTTATATAACAGAAGAATTTCTCATAGACTATTATACTTTATCATAAAAATTTAAATATAATTAATACTAAGAAGATAAGTTTTTTTTTTGTTGATATTTTCGAGTTGATGGTATTGTATAGTGTAATTTTAAAGTTTTTTTTTAGTATATTTGGAGATAATTTAAGAAAAATAATTGAGAATAAAAATACAAAAAATGTAGTATAACACTATAAATATACTTTATTAATAATGATATATTAGAATATATCCATAATAAACAAATATTGTTGTGTTATTATACACTTTAAATTTTTGTAATTGAAAATGTTGTTATTATAGTTTTAATATAGATATTAATTATATTTAACCGTTTCTTTTTAATTTAATAATGAAGTAATAATAGGTATTAAATTTAATTATATTTTGTAGCTAAGAAACTTTATAGATGAATCACACATTAACGTGGAAATGAGTCCAAAATAATTAGCTCAGTTGTAATAGAATCTGGTTGAACAATAAATCAAGCAGCTCCAAGAAGAGAGCTTGTCTTTCACAAATGATTGGCACCAAAACACTCAAAATCCAATGTCAAAGGCCATCCTCGCTCGAATCAAACCCCGTAACCGCCCCAAAGCCACCACCTTTACGCCGACCCGCTTCAGTCCCTGCATCCACAACCTCGTTATTGACGCCGTTCGAATACTGGCAACCCACGCCCAATGGCAGGACTCCCTCGAGTCTCGCTTTGCAGAATCCGAGGTTCTAGTTTCGGACGTTGCCCATTTCGTTCTAGACCGAATACACGACCCCGAACTGGGTTTGAAGTTCTTCGACTGGGCTAACTCGAGACCCTTTTCTTGTTCCCTCGATGGCTTTGCTTATTCCTCTCTTCTTAAGCTCTTGGCAAGATTCAGAGTGTTCTCCGAGATCGAGCTGGTTCTGGACAGCATGAAAGTTGGAAACTTGAAGCCTACCCATGAAGCTTTGAACTCTCTGATTCGAGCCTATGGAGATTCTGGGATGGTTGATGCTGCCCTACGGTTATTCTATACAGTGCGGGAAATGCATGGTTGTTTTCCCAGTGTTGTCGCTTCTAATTCGTTGCTGAATTGTTTGGTCAAAAGGGGGAACGTTGAGGTTGCAAGGAAGCTGTATGATGAAATGCTTGTGACAGATGGTGGCACTGGTAAGGTTGTGGATAACTATAGCACCGGGATAGTGGTTAAGGGTCTATGCGACTTTGGGAAGGTTGAGGAAGGTAGAAGGTTGATTGTAGATAGATGGGGGAAGGGTTGTGTGCCCCATGTTGTGTTCTACAATATGATTATTGATGGGTATTGCAAGAAGGGTGATCTCCAAGGTGCAACTAGAGTTTTCAAGGAACTGAAATTGAAGGGATTTTTGCCAACGTTAGAAACTTATGGTGCTATGATTAACAGTTTATGCAAGGAAGGGGATTTCGTGACAATTGATCAACTTATGAAAGAAATGGTTGAGAGGGGATTGAGTGTGAATATTCAAGTGTATAATAATATTATTGATGCTCAATACAAGCACGGTCTGGTGGCAAAAGTAGCTGAGACAATGAGAAGGATGGCTGAGATGGACTGTAAGCCGGATATTACTACGTACAATATTATGCTTAACTTTTCGTGTAGAGTTGGAAGGATCAAGGAAGCTGATGAACTTTTAGAGAGGGCAATAGAAAGGGGATTAATGCCTAACAAGTTTAGTTATACACCTCTTATGCATGCTTATTGCAGAAAAGGGGATTATGTTAAGGCATCAAATATGCTTTTTAAGTTTGCCGAAACAGGAGAAAAACCAGATGTGGTTTCGTATGGAGCTTTTATCCATGGAGCCGTTGCTGCTGGGGAAATTGATGTTGCACTTATGGTACGGGTTAAGATGATGGAAAGGGGAGTAATTGCTGATGCCCAAATTTACAATGTCCTGATGAGTGGCCTCTGCAAGAAAGGGAATTTTCCTGCTGCCAAATTGCTACTTTCAGAAATGCTTGACCGAAATGTTCAACCAGATGCATATGTTTATGCCACCTTGGTAGATGGATTAATTAGGAATGGTGAACTTGATGAGGCAAGAAAGCTTTTTGAAGTCATAATTACAAAGGGTATAGACCCCGGTATTGTTGGGTACAATGCCATGATTAAAGGTTTTTGTAAATTCGGAAAGATGGTAGATGCTCTCTCATGCTTGAATAGGATGAAAAATGCACGTCATGCTCCAGATGAATACACTTATTCCACATTTATAGATGGGTATGTGAAGCAGCATGACTTGCAAAGTGCACTCAAGATGTTTGGGCAGATGGTGAAACAGAAGCTCAAGCCAAATGTGGTCACCTACACGTCCTTGATCAACGGATTCTGCAATATAGCAGATTTGGGCAGAGCTGAAAAAGTTTTCGCAGCGATGCAATCTTTCAGTTTGCAGCCTAATGTTGTCACATACACTATACTTATAGGGGGATTTTGCAAGACCGCTAAACTTGAAAAGGCAGCAACATATTTTGAACTTATGCTGACAAATAGTTGTCTCCCAAATGACACTACGTTCCATTATCTGATAAATGGTTTGACAAATAATACAAACGCACTGGTTCTTGTTGAGAAAAATGAGTCTGACAAAGATTGCAGAACCTTGCTATTGGATTTCTTTGCAGTGATGATATCGGATGGATGGAGCCCTGTGATTGCTGCTTATGATTCCATTATTATTTGTCTTTGTAAGCATGGAATGTTTGACACTGCTCAGTTATTGCAAACAAAGATGCAGAGTAAGGGGTTTCCTATGGATCCTGTATGTTTCAGCGCTCTGCTACATGGGTTATGCCAGAAAGGTAAATCAAAAGAGTGGAGAAATACTATAACTTGCGACATAAGTAAGATTGACCTACAAACTGCTGTTACGTATTCCCTGATATTAGACAAATACTTGGGTCAAGGTATGCATTCAGAGGCTTCGGTTATTTTGCAGACCTTGATTGATGACTCCAGGGCTTCTGAGCATCCTGCAGAACATGATCTAAAGGTTATAGTAAGATAGGAAACGAGGAAATGTAATATATATAAATGAAATATACGGGGAGTTAGAATTTCAAAAAAGATGACCCTTCCATATTTTTTATCTGGATTCTGCCATGCTTGAGGACAGCATCCATGAAAGAAACAATGCAGGTTTTTCATTCTATAATTATTTTTATGAAAACGGTATTTAGTTCACTCCGTGCTATGAATTGAAGCATGGGAAGTGGCTACCTGTAAAAGCAGAGTCTGCAATATATACTGGCACTTTATGATTGATCATAAGGCATTGTTCTGTGAGTTAAAGCTTCAGGTACATTTGGCAGTTCACTAGTTAAATTTGAACGTTTCCTACAAATTGCACTTGGCTCTTTTCTATCTTAGATTGGCAGCTACTTGGTTAATAGTCAGTTGGTCACTCATGGATGGTGAATATCTCAAATACTTTAGAAAATAAATTTGAAATTTCTGATTTTTCGTAGAAATGGTAATTTGGCAAGTACATTTGCCAATGGCCACTGAAACGTGCTGTGATGTCATGTACACTATCAAGTTTATTACATTGGATTCAACTAGTTTAGGGCATTCGATATTTCAGTAATTTATTCAAGAATCTCTAAACTATATTGCATTAATATTAAAAATAATGATAGTGGTTTTAATTAAGACACTTGTTATTAAAAGACACCAATTGCGACGAATTAAGACCAAAACTTGATCAAGATATATAGTTATGAAATGAATCTCTCTACATAAACGACAAACCGAACCCAGGAAGAAGAGAAACTAGTAAGTGCCTTCATAGTTCAACACTGAAGGGCTTGTCTACTAATGAATCCTATCCATATCCTCTATCTTGCAACAACAACAAAATGCAAATCACTAGGAAATACACATCATCATCCCACATGGACGTAGAACTTCATGCACCCTGCTCATCAATATCTCCATTTTCACCATCTTCAGCAGCTGCGGCAGCCATCAACTCATCGAAATTTGCTGTCTTTCCAAGTACTATTTCAATCTGAAAACATGATTCATCAAATTAAGAACTCGGTCAAATCATAAAGCAGGATGGAAAGCTTGAGGAGGGAACAAGCCTGTTTGGCCGTACTATAAAATCAACAGGAACTGTGTATTATTGTTATTATTCTTATATGCACTTCTTTTAACTCCTCAATGAACAAACCCACAAGCCAATGACCAAAGCCAAGCAGGCTCTAAGGCAAACATTCTAGAGTAAAACAAAACAGCATTTGTACCATTACCTTGGCCTTTTGGACAGGTCTACCTCTAGAATCATCCTTTATGTCTACGGTTGATGTCATGATTTCTGCATCAATATTTAAGACGCCATCACGAATCAAATTAGATTATTCAACCAACTAGGAGTTAGAAAGGGAAGTGGTTAGGGAAGTTCCCCAGGAGGATGAAACAAGATTGTATCTCACTCTTTTCAACAGCAAGCCCGTTATTTTTCAATATCTCAGCAACAGTAACCACCGTGGCAATAGCTGTGGCAATAAGATAGAAACACATTACAATGGTAGTGAAACCAAAGTTCAAGGAAAGTTGTGACCGGTATAAAAGAGATGGAACTGAAAACTAGAGAGTAAAGATCAACTATTCAAGGAAACAATATGACTTTTCATATAATAGCATCCAATAAGTTATTCCCTAATGATTCAGCTAAATCTTCATGTCATAATTGCAAATGCACATTCCTTTGCAGGGTTGTTATGGCAAATTTTGTGCAGACACTTCCATATTTGATAAATAAATGATTATACTTAAATCCCGAAGTGGAACAGGGCAGTTTCAGGGTAGAGAGCAACCCAATTAGAGTTGGGAAGATCTTCGAAGCTAATATTGATAAGAATAACTAAAAGATTCGGACAATGCCAACAACCCTATGTGACTACGAGCAGTAACATATTTTGTTTAAATAAAATTAAATAAATAAGAAACGGAGGAAAATATTCGTGAAAGAATATGATACCCATCCCGAGTGCTGAGAGCTCGACCTCATTATGCTGTTGCATGTACCTCTGCAGATAATCGATAATAATGAGTCAGAACAGAGAGA
>NC_029778.3:78145732-78146096 GCF_000817695.3 Arachis duranensis | reverse complement strand
GACCTGAATGCGATTCTTCTTGTACGAATCAGAGATGTTGATGTTGTTAACTCCCTCCGTTATCCCTTCCATTTTTACCTTCTCTCTCTCTCTCTCTCTCTCTCTCTCTCAGACGAAGATGAAGACGATGAATCAAAAAACCCTAAACGGTTGTTTACAGCAGCTCGTGATGTAGACTACAAAGTACAACCACCTCGATGCACCTCAACGTAGAACTACATCTCTCTCTCTCTCTCTCTCTCAACCCACCTTGGGCCAAGATCATTGGGCCTCAAACATCTCTTATTGTTTTTATTATTGGGCCTCATACATCTCTTACTGTTTTTATTATTGGGCTACTCCTTTTTTCACAACAACAACATCT
>NC_029778.3:78104333-78145582 GCF_000817695.3 Arachis duranensis | reverse complement strand
GACTCTAGAGTCAACCATATGTTGATATGTATATACATGATTATGATGATGTCTAACATAACTAAAATGACATAGTCTCTTCATATTCAATTAAGAAGTTACGGTTCGAGTCTTCTCTCTTTAGTAAAAAAAAAAAACATTATATTTGTTAGTTTAATTAAGTTTATCATCGTGTTATATTATACCTCTCATCTCTTACTACTTGTGTTTCTGCTTACCTCATCATGCAAAATTTAAAATGAAAAAAGTAATTTGTCGTGTTATTGTATAAATCCACCCGTTTGCCCATAGAATTCCATCTATATATATGTTTTTTCATGTGTTGTCTAACGAAACGCATTTGGCTCATTGTTCGTATAGGACCTTAATTAATTTTTTTCTGGACTTTATTGCTTAAATTATTTTTTGCTGATGGATCAGGCATGAAGCATGTGCATTTAACAAAGCTAGGAAATTAAATTAAAGGTGTGCAAGTTTCACTTTCACGACAAGGCATATTAAGCAAATTAGAAAGTGAAAACTCAGGTGTAGTCGACTTCACGTGAAGTTAATAGCTGAGAGCTGTTAGATGAAAATTTAGTCAAATCAATCAAATCATCAAACGGTTCTCAATTATCAATTTCACGTGAAGTCGACTACACTTAAGTTTTCACCAAATTAGAATCCTTATTTGATTTTCTGTCACTTTCAAAATTCGATACCACTGCAGCCGATTAGCTACTACTAAGCGTCATTAATTAGTGGTAGATAGCTTTCTTAGAATCTATATCGGATCCCTTCATGTTCGTCCAAAAGAGAAGCTAGCCAATATGCTATATGCCTTTTGTTTGTTACAATCTTAAAATATATATTTTCAAAATAACACGATTACAAGCGAATGTGAATGTAATGTAAATATGTAATGATGGTCCTTTCTCATCATCCATCACATTAGTATTTTTTATAGCATCCCTATAATAATACACAATCGTAAAGCAAGTGGGGTTCTGTATGTATTTTAATTTAATTTGTGGATTTATTTGCAACATCTAGCGGTGTAAATAAAATGCATTAAAATGAATCTGAATTCTCACATTGATGCAGATAAGATCCAACAAATCATTCGTTGTCCCAACTCCTTTGCTATTATTATTAACTTGCCAGTTGATCCGATCCACTTGAAATTACATGACAATTGACAGGTACTGTTTGATAATAATACTTCCACAAAAACATTTGAAAAAATGAAGAAAAAATTTAAGTGGCACTGCATGAATAATGGAATATATATAGTTTTTAGAGTATAGCATATTTTTTTCATCAACCACGCACTACTGAAGATATATATATCACATTTATGACTCGTATATTATTCAAGTTGGTGGTGATGTGAAAATGTTAAAATCCATGTTACAATAAAACGAAGAATTCGATCTAGTGGATACTCAATAATTGGACAGTTGGTCATCATATCCGGAGCAAGAAATTAATTATTGAATATGAATATCTTCGAGTTTCTGGTTCGAATTGAATATCTAGATACAGCCTAAGAGTTTATTGAAATTATTGAAATCATTTTAGTTTTACAAATTTTCCAAAAAGAAGTACAAATTATTTCAAGAGGGCCACATAAAATATCATAGTATAGATTTGAATACACATAAAGCATAATTTTTAAAAGATTTTTTGACGAAGACAAGATGATATAGTGTGTAAGAAACTGTTAGTGACGTTAAATTTTAATGTAAAGGTACATTAAATGGAAAACTAGAAGAAAAAGCAAAACTACTAGTGACGTTATTGTCTTTGGAGGGATACGAATCCGCAACGTGGAAATGAGGTGTCATCGAAAAAGAAAAAGAAAAATCCACAGTGGATGCAACCAATGGGATGGAGACACGTGGCACACATGTAGTGCTCCTCTATATATAGGGTCCAGTCCACTAAGACAAATGTGTGTGTTGAAAGAAGAAAAATAATGAAAGAAAGTGTAGAAAACCCTCTGCAATTAAAATCAGTGAACCACATATCCTTGATATGCAGTTCGCTGGAAAAATCTATGAATTTCTACCAGAACCTTCTTGGATTTTTCCCAATCAGGAGGCCAGGATCATTCAAATTTGATGGCGCATGGTACATATTTATTTATTTATTTAAATTATTATTTTCATAAGAGAAACTAAGGAAGTTATTAAAATTTATTTTTTTATTATTATTTAGTTATTAATTCAATTTTTTTAATTTAAGTTTTTTTAATTTAATAATTAAATAACATATTTTATTTCATATCTTTAAACATTGATAATTAACTAATCAAATACAATAAATTTTAATGGCTCTCTAACGTTCTTCTTTGTATTTGCATGTAATAAAATTGAAATGGATTCATGATGACAGGCTATTTGGATATGGGATTGGAATTCACTTGCTGCAAGCAGAGAATCCAGAGAAGGTTGTAAAGAAGAGTGAAATTAATCCGAAGGACAATCATATATCATTCCAGTGCGAGAGCATGGGGGCAGTAGAGAAGAAGCTGAAGGAGATGGAGATAGATTACGTGAGGGCAAAGGTTGAAGAAGGTGGCATCCAAGTGGATCAGCTGTTTTTCCATGACCCTGATGCCTTCATGATCGAGATCTGCAACTGTGATAGCCTCCCGGTCATCCCTTTGACCGCCGTTGCCGCCGTCACTTCTTCATCCTGCTCCCTTGTCAACCTTACTAATACCATCATTCCCAACACACACCAACTTGCTCAGTGATTACTATTCTATATGTCTTTACATTACTTTATTTCTCCTCCATGCTTAATTAATTTTAGATCATTACTTTTATCGGAGTATTCTTATTAGTAACAAAGCATAAGCAGGGTTAGGTGAAGCTAATTTCCTTCATGGCAAACTAATCATTAATTAATGCGCCTAACTCACTCAGATGATTGATAAAAAATTCTTAATTCAAAAGAATAGGGATACATATCATACAATGTTACATTCCTATTAGGTATAATAATCAAGCTGACTCGTACATGTATGGCAGTTTTGTCTCAAATAATTTGTTAACAAATTTATGATACTCCCCTCCTTGGTTTGTTGGGGCTATATATATGGGGAATTTATTACAACTACGATCAACTGATGAAGCTCGTATAATATAAAATTTTGGTTTCAAATGTATGGATATGTATAGATAGTGATGACTGCTATATATATAGAAGTTTCAAGAGCATGTTTGGGAAGTAGTAGAAGTTATTTTTTTTTATTTTTAAATTATGAAAAGTTAGAATAGACTTATTTGGTTTTAAAAAAAAAAGCTTTTAATTGTTCGAAAAGTTAATTCACAGTTTTTTAAAAGAGTAAAAATATATGAATTTTTTATAAGTTATTCTATCATTTTTGTAAAATAAAATTGACTTCAAAATAAAAAAAATGTACTTTCATTTTTGCTGTGTAAAAATATTTTTTTATTATTTTATCATTCTATTTTTATTATTAAATTTGTATTTAACATTATATGTGGTATAAAAGCTCAATTTTAATTTTATTTTTTTCATGTATGATTTTATTTTTATATATTTTGCTATTATTTTTATAATTAGTTATAACAAGTTCTTGGCCCCAATAAAAGAGGAGGGAGTTCTAATAGGAGTAAAAAAAAATAACAACAAAATATACATTGACACACATTTTATAATTATTTTTTATTTTTATCTACCATATCATACATAATAAAACAGCAACCAGTAACTACATAGTAATTTCTTTGACATTATCATCAAGATTATTGTGAATTAAAATTTTATTTCTATCACCACATACAAAAATATTATTATGGGTGAAGATGAAGTAGAAGAACCAGTTTCTAATGATATTACATAAGAAGAATTAATTGCCTACAAAATGGAACTAATAAAGAGAACAAATAAAAAATTAGTTGCCTAAAGGATACTAGGAATTAGGTTATGTAAAATTAACATTTAATATTAAAAAATATTTGTTATCATCATTTTAATATTTATTTTATTGTGAAAAAAAATAATATTTTTTGAGTTATTTATTCAAACACTCAAACTTTAAAATAAGTATTTCTATAATTAAAAATTTAAATATAAAACAATTTATTTATAAGTTACTTTTAATAAAAATTCTTATCCTTTAAACTCAAAAAAAGCTTATTTAAGTTGTTTACTTAAAATGAATCTAACATCTTCGATAAACAAACATTTCTTGCACACCTCAAAGTTAAAGTAATACCCATGAATGTAGTAATTAAGAGGGATTGCACGATACTTAATTTACTACAGGTTGATTCGAAAAATTTTGCATTAACAGAGTATATACGTATGATTTGATTGTTTATGTATTCAATATACAATACTATATAACGGCCAATATGATAAACAAAAATAACTTAGATTAATAAAGTTTGAAATCATTGGACATTAAATTACTATGTACAAGAGATAGAATTTGAATCTTGATATTAGTTTTAGCTGACAAAATAAGCTGATAGGTTGATTTGAATGTTTTTTTGTTTTTAATCTGGGAGGTACAAAACCCAAAAATTGCTTCCATTTGGTGGCCTCGTTATTTAGTGGGCTTTACACAGAAATGATGTATCCGAACTTGACAGTCCACAACCCAAAAAAAAAACTTTTCTTTCATGACCAAAAACTTATAAAAAAACTGATTCTCTTTGACAAAAACAAGGCGTCCTTTTTTTTAGAACTTAGTTTTCATTTTTTTTAAATGATATAAAGAAATCATCTGTATAATCATATATTTGTAAAATTACTTTCTTATAGAATTGATTATATAATAATTGATTTGTGTTTAAACATTCCAATTCAAAGTGATTTTAAGCCATCTATTTTATTTAAATTGTATGTAAATGTTATTTTTTTATATAAAATTATGAAATAATGTATATATAATTTGTTGTAGTATGGGTTTACTGTTATGCCAATACATTTAGTGGGAACTTAAAACAAAATTTGGAGGGACAAAAAATTTAATATAAAAATTTAATGATAATATTTATATTAAAATAAAATTTATAAATATAATTATTTTTTAAGTTTGTTACTAATAAGATAATAAATAAATAATTCTACAAATAAAAAATATAAAATAGTTTATAATGGTACTCTTCAAGTCTTTAATGACTTAAATCTTCAATAATTGAATGAGAACTAAATTTTTCAGCAATTTATAATATTTATTAAAATTTTTTTATCACTTTATACAAATACAATAATATCAATACTTATTGAATATTCTAATATTTTTTATCATATAAAAAAATTAAATTAAATTAATAGTAAAATATAAAAGAATATTTAATTAAATAAATAAAAAATATCTAATTTTTTATATTTAAACTCAAAGGTAGAGAAAGTATTACTTATTGAATAGAGAGCTGCAAAATTCGAATAGAGAAGCTGCTAGCAATAAAGTATTTGAGCCAACTAAACTATTTTCTATTTTTTAAAAAAATATTACTAATTTTTTTATAAAAAATTTGGGAGACCATAACCCTCCATTGTCTTAACTAAGTTCTATACCTGAATACACTTATTGGTAACATGTTAAATCTTATTTTAAATCTAAAGTATCCTTCATAAATAAATCTCGTAAAGTTTTTTTTTCTTCTAAATATGGATCTTTTATTCTACCAATGAACATCAAAAGAGGCAAAATGTTATCTAAGAAAAGAACCTAACACAAGCAATTAACTAAGATTTATATGTTGCATTCTAGAAACAAAATGACTATCCATTCTACCAAGATTTATGTATCTCTGTGCCATAATGAAAAGTCTAATGCTTTAGAAAACCATTATGAAGGACTTTGTTTGATGATTGAATCCTTGTATCACAGAAAAAACAAGGTATATTTATATATATAAACTACTCTTCATTAATGATAAGCCAAATAAATGAATGATACAAATCAGTCAAGGCTTCAATTCATTCATCATCATCATGATGCTCCATTTTGGCAGCAGGGGAATAAACCATGCTTGCTTGTGCACTAATTAAAGAACAAATAAAGAAACAACAAATTTACAAATATATATTCATGATACATCCATACATATGCATGCATACACAACCTTATATATGTAATTAATGATGATATATAATTATATTGCATTAATCAAAGTCCCCTTGCAAGCATTTGTTCATAGTTCTCAATGGATTGGAGCCTCTGAATAAGGAGCTGCTGCCTGAAGTTCTTGATGAAGGCATCAGCGCTGGCATTTATATCTTCAGTGTTCTTCCTCTCTAGCTTCTTTTCCCCGCTCTCTTTCTTCTCCGATGATGCTGTCTTTGTCCCTTCCTTTCTTTTCTCATCTGAAAAAGCTTGCTGCTTGTCCCTTGATGAAGTTGAAGTTGAAGGTTCAACATAGTTATTCCTTCTCATTGTTGCTTCTCTAATTGAAAAATCTCAAAGCCCTCTGTGTAGTGTTTATGTGATGCTTCACCACATTTTCCTTCCTTATATAGGTAAAGCTATATGTAGCATTATATATTATAGTTTATAAAATTGAGAAAGTTAAAAGATGGTAACAAGCAAAAAAGTGCTTAGAATATCTACCCGGTCGGTTATGCTAAGCTTAGTAAATAAAACAATGGAAAAGTATGAGAAACTAATAGAATATTTGTACAATGTGTACAATGAAAATTTAGGAAGAATTAAAAATATACAAAATTTTTGGGATGAATGGTATCATAACATAATATTAAAGTGCTAAATTTAAAAGGTCAAAAATTCGATCCTTGGTGACCCAAAACCAATTTATCTGTTGTGTGAAGAAAGCTTTATTAAATACATATCATTAAATTCAACCTTATTAAATAACATATATATAGTCACTTATCATGACTTTTTATTTTCCAATGAGAAAATTAAAAGTCAAAGCGGTAAGGGTGTGCCGCCTTTATTGAAGTTCGAAGTATATAGTCCCACACGGTTGTGCCAAATGTGAAGCAGACCATTTAATTTGATCTTACGGCTTAAGACATGGATTAGTGCCTGTTAATTCGGAAGCGCCATGGTTGGCGAGACAAGTAACAATAATAATGCTACGTTAATTCAACTCTTAGTGCTAATTGGGAAAGCTCATTACCTGGCACACCCACCTTACCCGCCTGCCTAAACCATAAATTATTGGACTCTCTAGATAGGTTCATTGCATGCACCAAGCTTACCAATTATTAAGCATATTATAATAATGTAATGATGCCCATGCGTGGCTTTAATTCAGAGGCATGGCACCTCATAATCGTACATCCACATGGGCTTCGTAATTTCTATATTACTCATAAATGGGATACATATAAAAATAAAAATTACGGCTTCAGAATCCATGGTATATAATTGAATGGCTCTTGGGAATGGGCTCAGTCTCGTGAAAGTGACTTGGATTCTATCCAAAGAAACGCAAGATAGAGATCCGATTCCTTATCCATATCCACATATTCATTTCGTTATGTTATGGAATCCCTCCTGAGTTAACAAGGACATGCTTCTTCAGGATTTCAATCTCAAAACAAGCATATATTTTTCCTTTTCCGGAAGCAAACTTCACTCAACTCAAATGTAGACAAAGCCATCATACCATATCATCATCTCCAGCCCAAAAACCATAATTCTGGCAGCTCATAATTAAAGGAATCAGCTAAATTTAGTTGTTTTGTTCGTATCATGATATATTAGTTGTTAAAAAAAAAGTGCAGAACTATATCGATTTATGAATAAATTGTCACATTCATTTTTGAAAGATTGTTTATTTTTTTGAATTGGTCACCAAAATTTATTTTTTTAACCAAATTCATCCTTCAAAATTTTAAGAGTTTGTTTGGATGTCATCAATTTATTAAAAAATTATTTTTTATTTTTTAATATATTTGACAAAATTTTAATAATAAAAATAAAAGTATTAAAAAATATATTTTAACTTAAAATTTTTAAAAAAATAATTTGATTAAAAAAATTTGTTGAGAGTTGAGACTTGAGACCAATTTAGAGAACATATGATATTTCAAAGGGTAATTTAACTATTTACTCATCTATTTATTATTTTATAAAGAGCTAATTTTTTATATTTAATTGAGAAAAAAAAAGGAAAAATCATATGCTGCCTTCCATTGTTCCATAGTTCCTTGGGGCTTGCATATCCTGCAGGGCCCGCCCATTTAAAAGGTACACGTTCTGGAGCCCAAAAAGAAGTCCCTTAACCTAACACCAGTTTTTGTTAAGTAAGTGGGTTTTCAGCCCAAAATTACAGATAAAAAAAAGAACGCCACCATAGTACGGTCCCTACAAGGTGATGGGGGCGGTGGTGCAGCGGTTGTGGTTGCTCCGTTCGCATACAGCTCCCATATCACTACTAAGGAGCTCAGATACGACGTCGTTGGCGAGATGTTTGAGCTCCAAAGCAGGGTCAGGGTGGTTTCGCGGGCTCGAAGGGAACAAGAAGTCGAAACTGCCCTCTATTGTGAAAGCTGGAGAACCGGTACTGCACGAGCGTGCAATGGAAGTGAATGTGAAGGAGATAAAGTCAGAAAGAGTGCAGAGTATTATCGATGACATGATCAAGGTCATGAGGAAAGCCCCTGGTGTTGGCCTGGCTGCTCCTCAGATTGGAATCCCCTTTAGGGTACCCCTAACTTTCTCTTTCTTCCATTTTCTATGAACAATCTCAATGCCAGACTTAGTAATTTCGTTTTAATTTTCGTTGATTCTGTGAAGATAATTGTTTTGGAAGATAAAGAGGAATATATTGGTCTTGACACTAAGGAAGAGGCTGAAGCTCAAGATAGAAGACCTTTTGATCTCTTGGTGTGAGCAAATTCACATTTTTTTCATTAAGCTCTCTTACTTCAATCATGCATTATTATTATTATTATTATTATTATTAAAGTGATCATTAGATTCTCAAAGTTGTTGACATTGGATTAATTAGTTTTTGAAAAAAAAAATTAGATCCTTTAAAATAGTACAAAACAAAATAAAATTGTCTATGTATTTTGTTATTTATAGTAGTGCATGCTTGTTACTGTAACATGAGCATGAAAATGATTTAGTTTTGGACAGAGAAGCATTTATTATCTTTTGAGTTTTTATATATTCTTTATCAACTGCTCTCTATTTATCACAAATCCTATGAAAACAAGTGAAGTTTTACTCCAAAAGTTGTTATTCACGTGATTATCTTTTATAGATAGGCACATCAAAGTAATTAACAGTATATATAAGCATCACCATGAAATTTTAGTTGATGAATTGATAGAAGGACATTATGTGTCCACCATTTGCTATCCTGGAGGGCCAAAATTGTATTTTTTTTCTTTAGAGACTAATTAGTCCGAAGTCGAAATCTTTAGGACCTAATTGTCACTTTACTCTTATTATTATTATTTGTCCGTGACAGGTTATCTTGAATCCTAAGCTAAAGAACAAGACCAACAGGACAGCCCTTTTCTTTGAAGGCTGCTTGAGGTGTCTCCCAATAACTTCTTGTTATCCATTTTTAGCATTGGACTATTAACATAGTTTTCATCTTTATTTTTGCAGTGTTAATGGATTTCTAGGTGTTGTGGAGCGTTACCTCGATGTTGAGGTATCGGGTTATGATCGTCATGGTGAGCCTATCAAAATAAATGCTACAGGTTGGCAGGCTCGGATTTTACAGCACGAGTGCGATCATCTGGATGGAACTCTCTATGTTGATAAGATGCTACCTAAAACTTTCAGAACTGCCGAAAACCTGGACTTGCCTCTTGCCTGTGCCTGCCCAAAACTTGGTTCCCGCTAACCTCGCAGGGGGCTCAAGTTGAATGGAGCTGCTGCCTCTGATGATCAGGCTGTCAACACAGGTTGGATTTTATTCTAAGATTCATTGGCTTAGAAATATTGTATCAGTTTCAGAATAAGTTTTGTTTACATGTTGCAGTAATTTCTCTTGCAATATGTTCATTGTTTTTATTTGATTCACTAGATATAAGTTTGTTATAGCTTACATTAGAAAAGTTTTGGGAAAACTCTGATGGTGTCTATCTTCTCTATAAGTTGTATTCTTACAATGTACTTGGATTATGTACTATCACACTATGGAAGTTTTTTGATTTTTTTTCTTGGTGTTCTCCTTGTGATCCTACGAGGATGAAGTACTGTTTAGCACTCCAATGCATGAAATTGGTATAATTTTTTTAAAATTGTTTATTGTTAGTTAATGGAAAAAAAGAAGGGAAGGTTATTGCATATAAGGTTGAGTCCAAATCTGTGATCTAATAGTCACGATTTCTAGGGAATTCATGGACATAACGAACAGATTCTTGGAATTTACCAAAAAGAAAAGAACAGACACTAAGGAGAATAGTCATCGATGGAAATGTAACTTCTGTGGATTCTCTATAATATTCATCATTGTCTGCGAAATCGTGTACTCAAATAAAGTTCAGATTGATTCAGGAGCAGGTTTTGATCCTAATGACACTCTCTGTTTAATGAAATTGTCATTGCTTAACAAACAGGAAGGAGGGTACACAAAACCCTGAGTAGAGCCATAAGCTTGCCAGCAGTAAGAAGATGTGTTTCCTATGAAGGAGCATGATGCTGATACAATAGAAATATTTTCCAGATATAATCCTTCACATGGAGATGTATCACTGCAAGCAAACTTAATTGCTTCTTTGGTGGCTGAAGTTCCCTGAACATTAATGAAGGATATGCTCTCTACTTTGACGGCTGAGGTCTGCAGTCAGTACAAGAATTAAGCTATCAGTTCCAGTGATTATGATAAGATGATTATGCAGTTACTCTGCTCCCCAAATCATACCATATTTCAAAACCACATAAGGTTTTTACCAGAAAACAATCCACAATGGCGGCAAATGAATGAGAGTTAGAACCTTCAAGAATTACATACCTGATTCTTACATGGTTTTGGGGAATCACAGTAGTATTGGTCTATTATTATTGGGTTTGACACATTTTCCATAAGAATATTCTGAAACGTGATCTTCGATGCAAAACCTGCCCCACCCTAATAAAAATTGCAGGCAAGAGATTTGTGAGTATGAAATGGGGGAAGTTATATATAACTTGGTGAAAAATGTGAGATGAAGAAAGTGACCTGCCATGTTTTGATTCTCACCCCATTGTCAGTGTTGGAAAGGTAAGCTCCATTAACGTATATATCTTGTGCCTTCTCCCATACATTTGATTTTCCCAAGCTTCCAATACTGAAAATAAAATCCAGTGTCAATTAACATTTGTTCTCTTCTTATTCTTAATGTGTTTGTGAACTGGAAATGAAAACTACTTTCACCTGATGCCATGGCCTGGACCACATGTAATGTTTCTGATCCACACCCGTGAAGAATTTCGGACTATTGAGATGCAGTCATCTCCTGAAACCAAACATTATGCAGCAAATTATTTTCTTTTGACAAATTACTAGAGTGCATACTTTGTACTTTGTACCATTTTTCCTCAAAGTAACATGCATGACATTCCGCATATCCCAAATTCCAATAATTGGTATGTGTATGTTAATCTAAAACATGAACCACTATCTAATAATTGCACGATTACAATCAAAAGTTACATGTTAATATTACCCTAGAAAGAAATCATAATAGCTTTTTCTTTTAGGCCCACACACCTGTTCTAATTACAGTATTTCTGACCTCAACACCCTTGCATACGCTAATGTGGACTCCATCGGTATTAGGGCTTGAAGGAGGTGCTAACACTCTAAGATGGGATGCAACAACCCGCATGCAACTAGTGAATGCCAAGTGCATTTGCTGGCTATTTAACAGGGTAAGGTTCTTCACTTTCAGGTTCTTGCATTTATGAAAAGTGAGGGCCTGCAGTGTAAATGTGGTTTCATTTCATACCAGGCCCCAAATAAATATGTTACTACCTCCATGTTAAATAACTGTCACTAACCGTTGGAGCAGGATGGCATGGCTGCAAAAAGGACACATTTTGAAGACACTTTCAGTTACCCAGATGATTAGACTTGAAGTAAACATGAATTTAAGGTTGTAAGGAGCTAGGCAATACAATTGTGGAGTTGGTCTTGCATGATCTGGCCCACCATTCATGTCCCATTCCATTGATGCTTCCACCACCTTCTACAGTAAGGTGATTCACCCCATGGAAGTAAAGCCACTTGCGCTGATTTAAGCCATTCCATACTGCAGGGTCTTTTGGAGCTACTATTGTACCTAAAATCTTTAAGAACATCAAGTAGATAAAACGTTTTACATAAGTGTGTGTGTGTAGTCAATGCAGATGCTAAGATTTACATGTGCATACGAGAGATTTGATTCTTTATTTGTGCATACCCTTAATGTGATCTTTGATTTACAATGCCCAGCAATGTCAACTGGATAGATAAGAAAAGTTTTCCCGTATGGAACATCAACATTCGCAAACCCAGGGAAAGAACAAGCAGTTTTCCAAGCTTCGAGGAATGACTGAAAACAAGGTAAAGAGATGGTTACCAAATATGGAATAGGGTTGAAAGAAAACAACTTTGTGATTACCTGGGTGTCATTATGAAGGCCATCCCCTTTAGCAGCAAAATCAATGACAGAAATGACCCGTCGAGATCTGGGTCGAGTTCGGGTTCTGGTTCTGGTAAAGGTGGAACGTGGCAGCTGGATAAGAGGGTCAAAGGCTTCTGTTCGTTGGGTGAGATATTGAGTGACAAGTATTGTTACCACATGAATGAAGATAACGATTGTTGTTTTTGAGGATGAACAATATCCCAGGTTCTTCATTCTCTGTCAGATTCAGGCCATTCTTGGTTTCCAATCATTCACTCAGAAATCAGAATCTAAGACTACCGACATTTTGTTAATTGTTACACAAGAGTTTAGGTGAGGCCCAAACCTGCTTTTAAGATGACACTACATAAAGTTAAGTATCACTTATTCACTTGGGCAATGATTATGTTCACTAATTAATACTAATATAGTTGGACATAGTTCCTTTAGAAGACAAATCGAAATATAGGTCTTATATTTTGGCTTGTGCCCAATAATCGTGAAAGACGAAAGTTCCTTACTATGTACTCTCACAATCTTCACTTATTATTTTTAGTCCATACATGATACAACTAATACAAGTCCTGGTACTCTTTTTTTTGGTTCTCTTGAAATTTCCTTCTTGTTTTACTTGTGCTTCTCTCTCTGCTGCCTTGTATAAGATGCATGAAATATTGCCTACAAATCCCTTTTTCTTTTTTGATGAGTGGCTTAGGATCTCTGAAGATGAGAGAAAAACCAAATAAATCCGCAAACCGGCGGTTTTGTGTAACCCGGCCGGTTCGAAGCTCTTTTTCGTTTTCGTTGCCCAAAATGACGTCGTTTTGGGATTTTTTCAGGCTCCAATCCCGCCGGCCGTCTCGTCGTCTTGATGCGGCTTCGACGACATCCCCTGCTCGCAGGTCGTCTTCTCCGTCGCAGTTCTTTGCTTCCCGGCACCTTGCTCCGCGTTGTCGGCGCCGTCGTCGCCTCCTCTCCGTCCACTGCCTCCTCTCTCGGACAGGTTGGTGGTCTCCTCATTCCTCACTTCTCTAAGATCTGCATTATGCCATTGTCTCTGTTTTTGTAGTTATTCTGTTCTGTTTATGTTAAATGATTAATTATAACTGGTTGAATTTGTTGATTCTTGATTATGAATTTACTGAATTTGTTGAATTTTTTTATTGAGCATCTGTTTAGTGTAGTGATAGTTCTTTTCTGTTGAACTGCTATGATGTTGCTTTTAAATGTATGTTGAATTGAATGGTTATTTTCAAGTTGAATACAACCACTTTACTTGTAGTTAGTGCTTGTTATCCATTTATCAATTTCTCATGGTTGTTTGTCTTAGTTAGGCACCAATCTTGCTCATAATTTAAATCATTCGGCAAATTTAAGCTTGAAAACATGTTGGCAAAACTGGTTTTATGTCCAAAACAGGTTTTAGTGAATGCATATATGGTTGTTTTTGTCTTGCCTAACAGGAACCCTTTGAAGTTTGAATTGAACAGTTGAAAATAGGTTATGCTCCCCAACATTGAACAATTTGTTTTATATTTTTTATTTACGTGAAATCGGTTTTATCGATTCAAACAGTAATTTATCGGTTGAACTAATAAATCAGTGAATCAGTACTTTGACCCGATTTGATCACTGATTCGGTTCTTGCAACTATGCTTATAGATGAATCACACAGTAACGTCGAAATGAATCCAAAATAATTAGCTCATGTGTTGGCTGTAACAGAATCTGGTTGAACAATAAATCAACCAGCTCCAAGAAGGGAGCTTGTCTTTCACAAATGATTGGCACCATAACACTCAAAATCCAATGTCAAAGGCCATCCTCGCTCGAATCAAACCCCGTAACCGCCCCAAAGCCACCACCTATACGCCGACCCGCTTCAGTCCCTGCATCCACAACCTCATTATTGACGCCGTTCGAATACTGGCAACCCACGCCCAATGGCAGGACTCCCTTGCGTCTCGCTTTGCAGAATCCGAGGTTCTAGTTTCAGACGTTGCCAATTTCATTCTAGACCGAATACACGACCCCGAACTGGGTTTGAAGTTCTTCGACTGGGCTAACTCGAGACCCTTTTCTTGTTCCCTCGATGGCTTTGCTTATTCCTCTCTTCTTAAGCTCCTGGCAAGATTCAGAGTGTTCTCCGAGATCGAGCTGGTTCTGGACAGCATGAAAGTTGGGAACTTGAAGCCTACCCATGAAGCTTTGAACTCTCTGATTCGAGCCTACGGAGATTCTGGGATGGTTGATGCTGCCCTACGGTTATTCTATACAGTGCGGGAAATGCATGGTTGTTTTCCCAGTGTTGTCGCTTCTAATTCGTTGCTGAATTGTTTGATCAAAAGGGGGAACGTTGAGGTTGCAAGGAAGCTGTATGATGAAATGCTTGTGACAGATGGTGGCACTGGTAAGGTTGTGGATAACTATAGCACCGGGATAGTGGTTAAGGGTCTATGCGGCTTTGGGAAGGTTGAGGAAGGTAGAAGGTTGATTGTAGATAGATGGGGGAAGGGTTGTGTGCCCCATGTTGTGTTCTACAATATGATTATTGATGGGTATTGCAAGAAGGGTGATCTCCAAGGTGCAACTAGAGTTTTCAAGGAACTGAAATTGAAGGGATTTTTGCCAACGTTAGAAACTTATGGTGCTATGATTAACAGTTTATGCAAGGAAGGGGATTTCGTGACAATTGATCAACTTATGAAAGAAATGGTTGAGAGGGGATTGAGTGTGAATATTCAAGTGTATAATAATATTATTGATGCTCAATACAAGCACGGTCTGGTGGCAAAAGTAGCTGAGACAATGAGAAGGATGGCTGAGATGGACTGTAAGCCGGATATTACTACGTACAATATTATGCTTAACTTTTCGTGTAGAGTTCGAAGGATCAAAGAAGCTGATGAACTTTTAGAGAGGGCAATAGAAAGGGGATTAATGCCTAACAAGTTTAGTTATACGCCTCTTATGCATGCTTATTGCAGAAAAGGGGATTATGTTAAGGCATCAAATATGCTTTTTAAGATTGCCGAAACAGGAGAAAAACCAGACGTGGTTTCGTATGGAGCTTTTATCCATGGAGCCATTGCTGCCGGGGAAATTGATGTTGCACTTATGGTAGGGGTTAAAATGATGGAAAGGGGAGTAATTGCTGATGCCCAAATTTACAATGTCCTGATGAGTAGCCTATGCAAGAAAGGGAATTTTCCTGCTGCCAAATTGCTACTTTCAGAAATGCTTGACCGAAATGTTCAACCAGATGCATATGTTTATGCCACCTTGGTAGATGGATTAATTAGGAATGGTGAACTTGATGAGGCAAGAAAGCTTTTTGAAGTCATAATTGCAAAGGGTATAGACCCCGGTATTGTTGGGTACAATGCCATGATTAAAGGTTTTTGTAAATTCGGAAAGATGGCAGATGCTCTGTCATGCTTGAATAGGATTAAAAATGCACGTCATTCTCCAGATGAATACACTTATTCCACATTTATAGATGGGTATGTGAAGCAGCATGACTTGCAAAGTGCACTCAAGATGTTTGGGCAGATGGTGAAACAGAAGCTCAAGCCAAATGTGGTCACCTACACGTCCTTGATCAATGGATTCTGCAATATAGCAGATTTGGGCAGAGCTGAAAAAGTTTTCGCAGGGATGCAATCTTTCAATTTGCAGCCTAATGTTGTCACATACACTATACTTATATGGGGATTCTGCAAGACCACTAAACTTGAAAAGGCAGCAACATTTTTTGAACTTATGCTGACAAATAGTTGTCTCCCAAATGACACTACGTTCCATTATCTGATAAATGGTTTGACAAATAATACAAACGCACTGGTTCTTGTTGAGAAAAATGTGTCTGACAAAGATTGCAGAACCTTGCTATTGGATTTCTTTGCAGTGATGATATCGGATGGATGGAGCCCTGTGATTGCTGCTTATGATTCCATTATTATTTGTCTTTGTAAGCATGGAATGTTTGACACTGCTCAGTTGTTGCAAACAAAGATGCAGAGTAAGGGGTTTCCTATGGATCCTGTATGTTTCAGCGCTCTGCTACATGGGTTATGCCAGAAAGGTAAATCAAAAGAGTGGAGAAATACTATAACTTGCGACATAAGTAAGATTGACCTACAAACTGCTGTTACGTATTCCCTGATATTAGACAAATACTTGGGTCAAGGTATGCATTCAGAGGCTTCGGTTATTTTGCAGACCTTGATTGATGACTCCAGGGCTTCTGAGCATCCTGCAGAACATGATCTAAAGGTTATAGTAAGATAGGGAACGAGGAAATGTAATATATAAATGTAATATACGGGGAGTTAGAATTTCAAAAAAGATGACCCTTCCATATTTTTTATCTGGATTCTGCCATGCTTGAGGACAGCATCCATGAAAGAAACAGTGCAGGTTTTTCATTCTATAATTATTTTTATGAAGAGGGTGTTTAGTTCACTCCGTGCTATGAATTGAAGCATGGGATGTGGCTACCTGTAAAAGCAGAGTCTGCAATATATACTGGCACTTTATGATTGATCATAAGGCATGTTCTGTGAGTTAAAGCTTCAGGTACATTTGGCAGTTCACTAGTTAAATTTGAACGTTTCCTACAAATTGCACTTGGCTCTTTCTCATCTTAGATTGGCAGCTACTTGGTTAATGGTCAGTTGGTCACTCATGGATGGTGAATATCTCAAATACTTTAGAAAATAAATTTGAAATTTCTGATTTTTCGTAGAAATGGTAATTTGGCAACACTGAAACCTGCTGTGATGTCATGTGCACTATCAAGTTTATCACATTGAATTCAACTAGTTTAGGGTACTCGATATTTCAGTAATTTATTCAAGAATCTCTAAACTATATTGCATTAATATTAAAAATAATGATAGTAGTTTTAATTAAGACACTAATTGAGAGAACATAAGATGAGAAGACACCACGTCCAACTCAAAATCTTAAGGTGTTAAGTAAATGAGTCTCTCATTTTATAAACTCCTCACTCTTCCATGCTTTTTTAGATGTGAGACTAACTTCAACACTCCTCACACTTGCAACACTAACAGTAAGACCAAAACTTGATCAAGATATATAGTTATGAAATGAATCTCTCTACATAAACGACAAACCGAGCCCAGGAAGAACAAAAACTAGTAAGTGCCTTCATAGTTCAGCACTGAAGGGCTTGTCTACTGATGAATCCTATCCATATTCTCTATCTTGCAATAACAAAAAAAATGCAAATCACTAGGAAATACACATCATCATCCCACATGGGCGTAGATCTTCATGCACCCTGCTCATCAATATCTCCATTTTCACCATCTTCAGCAGCTGCAGCAGTCATCAACTCATCGAAATTTGCTGTCTTTCTAAGTACTATTATTTGGCTTGTGCCCAATACTCGTGAAAGACGAAAGTTCCTTACTATGTACTCTCACAATCTTCACTTATTATTTTAGTCCATACATGATACAACTGATACAAGTCCTGCTACTCTTTTTTTGGTTCTCTTGAAATTTCCTTCTTGTTTTATTTGTGTTTTTCTCTCTCCTGCCTTGTATAAGATGCATGAAATATTGCCTACAAATCCCTCACTTTTTTCGTTTTTGATGAGTGGTTATGAATCTCTGAATAAGAGAGAAAGACCAAATAAATTTGGGTTGCATTTATTGGGCCTATTTGGGTTGAAGATCGTTGTAATTCAGGTCTCCAAAAATCTAATAGCATAAAAAGATTACATTGTTACTTAAAAAGGATTACATTTTCTCTCTTTTGGTGTAGTTGCGTTTCCACAAGGGAAATAGCCATAGGTGAGGGTTTGGGATCATCATGTGATTGAAACTAAAAGGCCAACATAGAAGCGTGGGTTATGTACCCCCACCATTGTGTATGTTTGCTTATTGCCGATAAATGATAATTATAATAGAAAAAAATTGGTGTAAATAACTAAATATAATTTCTCATAAACATTCAAAACCCAATATATAGTAATCATGTCTATATATAGATTTTCATTATACAAACATCCAAATGATATTATTCCTGAAGAACCCAACAAGTGTATACACATAGATACATTCATACATATATAAACTTATCTATCCAATAATAAGCCGACCAAAATAATTAAAAATAAAGCATGTCTGCAAGAAGCATAATGAAATCAAAGTACTATTAATATTTTGAATAGAAAAATAAAACTTATTGAAAACTGTAAAGGCAAAAGAGCAACGCAAAACTCATCATTACTCTACCCTACAAACCTAAACACATCCAAATTAAAGAGAATTCACTAATAAACCCCTTAATTTGCGTTCACCGGAATATGCTCTCTTCGGCCACCGGAAAAGGCACCTAGCACAACAACAACAACAACAGCAACATCGATGAAAACAAAGAAACTACCTCGATCGATGATGCTTGGTTTTGGCGGGTACTTGGCTTCTCCGATGAGACTTGTCTGCTTTTCCAAAAGCAGCACAGAAGCCACACGCGGAGAGCTTAGGAGACGGTGGCTCGATTGCCGGCGATACTTTTCCGGTGCGGTATCCGCGAGCTCCTCCGCCGTTAGAACGGCTTCTCTGGACGGTGTTGATTTGTGGTAGTGGCGGTGCAGCAGCTGAAGAAGCATCCTGATGAAGAAGGTCTTTATTATCTTGCTGGTTGTTATTGGCACCGCCACCAGCGGCAGCAGCAGCAGCAGCAGCTTCAGCTTTGTTGATTTCTTCAGACAAGAACTTGTCGTCCCAAACAAAACCAGATGAGCCTTGTCTTCTGAAGGACACTGCAGATCTTTGTAGACCAAGACCAGCCATGGTTAATTTCTTTCTAAGAAACTGTGACTTTTGCTCGCTCTATTAATTGGGAGAAGAAAGGGCAGTCTCTGTTGAAGAAACTAGAGAGAAGTGGTTAAAGCTTTTATGGAAGAAAAAGTCCTACCATTAAAGCTACGTATATTACTACTCTATCTCTACCTAGTCAATATATTGTGGAATCTTGTAACGCTTTCATTTGCTTCTTCCTTTAAATTAATTAGAAGTACTAGATCCAGTAATTTTTGTGATTTGTAGTCATTAATAGTCATTAATAATATTTTGGAAAAGTATGAGAAGCCAATAGAATATTTATACAATATGTACAATAGAGGTTTATGAAGTAATAACAATTCTGAAACTTTTGGAATGAGTGGTATCATAATATGGTATTAGAGCGTTAGATCCGAATGGTACGAGATTACTCAATTTTCTTTTGTAAGTTACATGTCAATCAAAATTTAATAAAATTATTGGTGGTAGACTTTTTTTAAATTAAATATTTATTTATAAAACATCTATATTGTATTATATTTTTTAATTATAATTATTTGAATAATATATCTTGTACTTAGAAGAGGATTACGGAGCAAGAGAAATGTCCATGGGACTTAAAATATATAAATATATAAAAGATAAGATGTTAATGTATGGTTAGCATTCAAATTGAGCTTATGGCTTCCAGGACCACCGAACCCGCGTTTGTTTCATTCACACACATTTGGCAGCCATCTTCAATAACTCAAAAAAAATGAAATTATATTTAAATATCGTAATATCTAATAGTCTGAATTTTTTTAATTTGTTTATTGGAGATAGCACATCACCTTGCCAAGCAGCGAAATTGCGTGCATAATCTTAATTACTTGTGAATTTAACTAACATATCTCATCTGATCCAACGTGATGTGAATAATTATCAAATTGGAGAGATACACACTTAAACTTTAGGAAACATTTATCGATACACCAATTGTTTTAACCGTTGATTTCAATTAACATATATTATATATAATTTTTATAATTCAGATTAAAAACTTTAGAAAATATTTACCGATGCACCAATTATTTTAACCGTTGATTTCAATTAACATATATTATATATATTTTTATAATTTATATTAACGGTTAAAATAATGGAGCACCAGTACTTCCGATACACTTGAAATGTTTTTTAAACTTTAATTTACTGATGTCCTGGGATGATGAATCAAATAAAGGGTACTAGCTTAGTAGTGAACAATGATTTACCCAAAATGAGCACGAGGATCTGATCTGATCTGAAGATTCATGAGTGGAGGGTACTTAGAATAAGATTCATGGATATGAATGTCTGCAAATGATGGATACACCTCGATTTGCAAGTCAGTGCACTTAAAAATGCTACAAGGTAGCTTGGACCCCGTGTCAGAGTGTTAAAACAAGACAAAAAGTAAAGGTGGTGGTGGTGAATATATGAGATCCCAATTGATTATATATGCTGACTTTTTGTGGCTACTGGCCAGCTGATGAGTGTGACCTACGAAGGTTAGGTCCACCAAGTGAATATGTACTCTATCACCCCAAATCAATCCATCAATTAAACATCCAAAATGTATTTGTTTTCTTGTCTTCTCACTTCTCACCAAGTTTTCAACAGCTTTACCATTTCTTTTTAATTTTGTTGGTTCATTCCTTCATGATGAGTTACCCTTCATTCAGGAAAATCCCACCATTTACATATATTATAATTCCTCTCATCAATTTAGGATTAATTGAATAATAATGTATAACAACTTTCTCTAATTTATTTGTATTGTTGGTTATTTTTATAAAATTATTGTAAAATTAGTTCTAACTTTTTTAAAAAATTAACCGTTAAAAATATATTTGATGAAAATATAAATTTTTTAACAAATTTAAAAAATAAAATATATCTTATCCCAAAAATTAAAACAAACTAATTGTCAAAAAAGAAAATATTAGGACCAACATTTTCATTAAAATCTAGTTAATATTTAATCATCAATAAAAGAATGTATAATTCTATACCATTAAATATAATATTATACTATTAAAAATATTAATAATGACTAATTAATAGTTACAAATCACAAAATGTGTTGATTTCTAGTGCTAGTGTTCTCAAAATTCATCTGAAATAAAAACCGAGACAATATAATGCAAAAGCACAAATTTAATCACACAGAGCACACATTTAATCACATGAAAACAAAACTTATGGTCACTAGCGTCTCCTTGCACCGCAGCGTCTATAATATTGTAAGAATCTTAACATTGTTGTCGCATTTTGTTATCGTTTTTTTACGGCATGAGGTAAGACTTAGGATAATAGGATGTTATAGCATCATTGCCAAGTGAACACCATCAATTCTCCATCATGTCATTGGATTATTGTCTCTATCTTCGTGGTGATGCTCTGGTTCAAGTGTGCTTTGCTTAGGGTTTTTCGTAATTGTGAGCGAGAAGAGACGAGGGAAGTGAGAAAGTTTTGTGAGTGAAAGGTAGGTTAATATTCATAAGTTAAAATGCACCCTTTCATCTTTGTCTTGAAACGCGTGTATTTTGATGAGTGTAGAGGAAACAATATGTCTTATCAAATGGTATATTAACACTTTGGTAATAATCATACACGTAAGATTTTTCGGTTAAGAATTTATAGAAAAACTAATAGAGGAAGAAAATGGTCTATTTGATCAATTGATTAGAGATTGAAAAGATGTTTACTTTTGTGAAGGAACGAATTGTCATATATGTTTTATTTTTGGGTAGTACGAGAGCCAATCTGTAGAATGAACTAAATCTTTGGTCCATGAATAAGAGATTTTTAAAATCACTCATTCATCTCAAAAACTTAAATTGATTTTGGAGTTCATTAAAGATCGAACTCTTGACCTTTCGAATTTAGAATTCTAATACCATGTCATGAACCCACTCATCCCAAAAACGTAACCTAACAAGACAATATAACACTAATAGTCATATCTCTAATACTTCCTAAATCTCTATTATACACATTATACGCTTAGGCCATTTACTTTTATAGAGTTTTTTTTATATAATTTGAAATCTAAAGTCAAAACTACGGTTGCTTCATCAAGACTCGAGTGTATTAGTCAAATGATGAGCCGAAATTTTAGAATTGAACCATCCATGCTGTGTTAAATAATTAAAGAAGAGAAGAGAAAAAGTAAAAATAATAAAAATAGACAACAGATTCTTCAACTGTGTTAGAATTCATATGTGTCTCATAGACAATAATAGTCCAATGCTGAGTTTTTTCGTTGTAAAAACTTTCTAGAATCATTATGTAACAAGTGAGTTTTTCAAGGAGGTTCTTCTCTAATTCATCCACATCCACATCCACAATGTCCATCATATATCGGGGCTTCCTCGGATGCTCATATTAACTCCAAAAAAAAGAGGGGGCCTTAATCTCGTTTAGATAAAATTAAAGCCTTAAAAAAAGTTCCCATAAGATAATTAAGAAATTTTATATTTTATATATGTATTTTGGTTTGATACTTTATTTGAGAAGGAATATAAAAGAATATTTTAAGAGAACAACAATGCACAAGGATTGAATGAATACTTTGGTCAGGCTGTTGAAGAAAGCATAAAACAGTAGTAATAATTATAATAAATTAATAATACATGAGTTTGGTTTGGTCAACAAACATGTTGAAGAGAAGACTATAATAAATTAATAATTGTGTTATTGAAAGTAGGTAAGCTAGCATCTATGGGCAAAGCAGTGGGAGAACATGGATCCCCAAGGTAATACATTGGAAATCGATATTTCCTAAGACTTTAATTAAATTATCATAGCCATTAACATTATCATCACATATTGCCGTGACCATAAAAAAGGATTGCCATAACAATGTTTCTGTAATAAATTCATTTCATATGGCTGATTTCTTGTTAGTATGAGTATATCATACATTAATTAATATTCTAATTCTTCCAGATTCCTTGTTCTTATCTGATCTGATGGGAAATCTGGCTTATCTTGAATAATAATAATAATAATAATGAATATAAGTGTGACCAATGCAAGTGGTGGAGCCCAGTGGAGAAGAGATTAGAGTGTGGCAGATGCCACCCTCATCCCTCCCTCACTTCTCTGTCTCTCAATCATTAATCATAGTTTACTGTCATTAACTTTGTCTTTTTAAGGTTTGGGTTTCTTCTTCATTGAGTCCAGGGTTTGGGTTTGATAGCTGAATTAATATGTCTTGTTTCCACACCTTGAGTACACCTAGGAACCTGTGTTCTTCACTTATCTTGAATGCAGATGAAGGTGCCAGATTCTCTCCTCCTCAAGCTAACAAGAACCTTAATTCTGGAAAGCTTGCATCTTCTACTCCTCTGTTCACTCATGGCACCACCCTTGGTATCATTGGAGGCCTCTCTGTTGATGCCACCCTCACTTTCCTCACAAAACTTGTCCACTTGCATGGAGGACATTCCATTCCTTTTCTTCTTTGCTCAGATCCTCTCTTGAATAAGGACCTTCTCTCCTATGAAAGGGGTCACTTTGTCTCTGCCACAAGTAAGAAATCTGAGTCTCTCAAACTGGATTCTTCTTCCCCAATTGTGCAGAACCTTAGAAACAAAAGGGCTTTTCTGGAGAAATCTGGTGCTCGTTGCATAGTGATGCCTTGTAACATATCACATTGTTGGTATGAACAAGTGTCTATAGGATGTTCTGTTCCTGTTCTTCACATGGCTGAGTGTGTTGCCAAGGAGCTCAAGGAAGCTAAGTTAAAACCACTTGAAGCTGGTAGTCCTCTGCGGATTGGAGTGCTGGCCACAAATCCAACTCTGGAAGCTGGTTTTTATCAGGAGAAGCTGCAGAGTGAAGTGAGTTCCCTCCTTTCCATTTGCAATCATATCTTTGAAGATCCATTTTCTTCACTTATCAATTACTCTCTTTTATAGAGTGAAATTTGATTCCTACTTGTTGAATGATTTATTGTACTAATTACTTTAACTTCCATCACATTGAACAACTCTGCACTGTAGTTTGGAGGTTGAATTGTTTTGACAAGCAATAGAAATTGAAATTCATATGATATGCAGGGCTTTGAGGTTGTTCTGCCTGATAAAGCAACTATGGAACACACAGTGATACCTGCAACTGAAGCCTTGGACAGAAAGGACATTGAAGGGGCATGCAACCTATTGAGAATTGCACTTCAGGTTCTTCTGGTGAGGGCTGTTAACTCTGTTATCCTTGCTTCTGAAGACATGCGCGCGCTCTTGCCCCAAGACGATCCTCTTCTCAAGAGATGTATTGATCCCATGGATGCCTTGGCCAGATCAACTATCAAATGGGTAAGATCAAGATCCTCTGGCGATAATACATGAACAACAATAGAAATTAACTCTTGTAGTTCATTGCATTATGCAGCAACAACATTCTTCTGATGTCATTGGTATTGTGCAAACTTTTTGTATTTACCAATATTGTAATCAAGCCAAGGGTGTGTGTTGAGTACTATAAGAGAATGCATTCATTCTGTGAAAAATCAATGTTGTTTGTTCTTATAGAACCCTTGTGTCTTTATATATTATATACTACAAAATCTGCAGAGGAATCCCCGGAATCATCTATAATAATTCTTGATATAATTTGTGTGGAACATTCCATTCTTCTTTTGAGCTAATACATTGAAGTATGCTCTGCTAGAATCTAAAGGGGTATGTATATAACAGAACATAAAGTGTACTAAATTGTGAGGCTTTATACAAAGAAATGAGTATTCATACATGCACAAAATACTTGCTAGTTAAGCATATCCTCATAGCAATTCTGGTGAGGCTAAAAGCAAAGTAAACTGTTGTTAGTTTTAGATCCAATCTGCATAGATGCGACTGATCCTTTGGAGTTCATGATCCTTGAAAATGCACTTCACTCTGCATGGTGGTGGTTCATCAACATCATCATCATCATCATCAGTTGCCAATATGCTGCTTGAGGCATTTGTAGCACTTGTTGTTTGCATTGGCCTGAATTCTGCAACACCCAAAACCAAGTCTCTACTGAATCAAAAAATGGGCAACAAAAATGCGTTCTTTTTATTGAAAAGGGAAAACCCAAATGATGATCACAAACTCAAAAGTGAAAGAATACAATTAAGGGGACCTGGTGGTTGAGCATGATGAAGGAAGTGAGAGGTGGTGATTGTTGATGATGAGTGAAGGAAGCGACAGGTGTGGCCATAGGAGCAGTTTCTGTACTGAGAGAACATTCTGCAAACTTTAGGGCATCCTCCTCTGAGCTCAGAAAGCCCATGGGCATACTTGCATTTTGAGCCAAGCCCACAGGTGCCCGCCATGAATCTCCTGCAAAGCTCTGTCTTGTACCTGCTTCCCATCACTGACATGGTGCCCTTCTTCTTCCAATTCAAGTCCTCCATCTCCATCTCCATCTGATTTGATCGCAACAACACTCAAAATGGCGCCTTTCCTTTCTGGAAAGACCAAAATACCCTCTCTCAACATGCTTTATGTTTTGGGCTCAAGCTCTTTATTTATAGTTTACCCGTCATGCGTTTGTTTATCGAAATTCAAAACTAATATAACTTTATTTTTTTTATTTGTATTGAAGTAGGTTTCTCGCATGTTAATTAATCAGAAATAATATGATTAGCTTTCTTTTCGTTAGGAAGCAATTGGCAAAAGGATTGCAAGTACTAAACATGATTAAATTGTGATAAAGCATTGCAAAAACCTTACATCATTCTAAATTTGCTATTTACCGCACCACAATATTGCTTGCTAAAAAATCTCTAAGATAATAATTACAGCATTGCAATGGATACAATGAATTATTGAATCTTTATTCCAGGAAATGATGGCAAGACAGCTATAACTGGGTCTCCATATCCAACCGGTTCTGCAAAATAAATAATAAAAAAAAAATCAATTTGCAGAGACATACTAATATACTATAAGAGTACAAGACTCTTCTTTTAAAATGACAAAAACAAATTGAGGTAACTAACCTCCATCCTTTCTCAGTATCTTGATGATCTCCCCTGATACATCAGACTGGAAACAAATATTAACAACATTACTGATTGCAAAGCTGACTCATAAATCAAGGCATCATGGGAATTCAGAAAGGCAAGGCTACATTTCGAGTCACGACCGTTACCTCAATTGGCAGCTCGCCGCCTAGCTGTTCAATGAAACAAATCACTTGTCCCTCCTCAACCTTTTGATTCTGTCAGCAAGTATGGATTTCATCACAATCAATAATCTTAATTATTAATCAAGTATTTCGAATTTCTAGCCGGTGCTGTCAGCAAGAAATTTAAAAAAGCAGCAGCAAATTGCATGGTTTAGACTGAACTCTGAAAGGCTTAAACAACTGTACCTCTTTACATGCTGGTGGAGTGCGTTTCCCCTTTATGGTTCGAGATCTCCGGAAGAAACCAACCTGCTCTATGGTTTTAGAGTGCATCGAAAGAAATGCTAAATTGCTACAAGAAATGTGCTTTAGATTCTTACCTTTGGAGACTGAATTATTACCAATCCTTCATCTGTTGCTTTGTCTAGGAATCTCTGGATAGACTCTGGAGAAGGTAGTGGCTTTGAGATGGCCAATGACAATGCAGAATTAGAAGCCAATCCATTTGATTTTGGTGCCTCTGTGATGGTATTTACACTAGTACTAGCAGGAGTTAGAGGAGGTACAGTTTTATTTTTCTCACTCAAACCCCTCACTACACGCAGGTGAAATCCATCAAGCTGGTATCATTTGAAAGGTGCAATAGAAAAAGAAAACAACAATAAGAAGCAAGATTTAATGTAGAACTCCTAATGTCCTCAGGGAAGAGAATGAAAATTATATTATATGGGAGATTAAAATCTATAGGCCAATAACTCTGCTTACTTTTAATTCAAATTCCCCAACTGAACTTGAGTCACATATTGTGTTGAGCAAGAACTCCACCTACAAACATATCGAATTACAGGTCGAATCGAGGATGGGAAACTGAATATAGACTTAAAATCAGTGGCCACATAATCATGCAAGATGCAGAAGATAAATCCAACAAAGTAGCTAAATCACCATATAAGGTCATAGACGAGGACTAAATAAAAAGAAGATGATTATACACAAAGTGCTGACCTCATGAAACTTAGGGACAAGCTCACTCGACACACCGGAAGAATGAATATCTTCAGAAGAATCTTCTGATCTTGTAATAGCTGTTATGTATTGTCATCAATAAAAGCAATGCATGAAAGCCTCACCATGTGACATAAACCAAGATAAAAGTTTTTGCAAGAAGTATTTAGAAGAAACAAATGAAACAACTTACATTGGATCTCTATTGATTGAGCAGTAGATTCAGTTAAAGATTTAACTGACTGTTGCTGCATAACCAAAGCAGTGTGCTGCACTGGCTTCCTACTGATCCAACTTCTTGCACCAAATCCTTGCAAGAATCCAACTCTTCTTCCACCAAATTGCAAGTTCAATAACTTATTATTTGGGGCCCCTAAGCTACCTGTATATAAATAAATGACACAAATTACATGTGTACATTAAAATTCTAACTAGTACATTCAGTAAGACACACAAGACAAGCTTCTAGATTGCAAACACAACATCAAATTCCAAAAAATTCTTACAGCTCATCATGTTGTTGACGAATTGGAGACAATTTTCTTTCTCAAACGAAGATGGAAAGATACTAATAATAATGTCTAGTGGCATCAACAATAACCTGGTTCCTTTATAAATGAAGTTAGTAATCTGAATGGAAGTTGTTTTGAACCAAAGGCTGCTTACCCTAAAAACTAATCAAAAGATGACAATTTAAATTTAAACTTAAATTTAAATTTAAAATTTAAAATTGAATCCAAACAAATTAGATTCTAATCCTAGTAAATCTATTCTAATGTTATGATTGCTTCATTAGAATAACTTTCTGATTGGTCATGCTGTTTTACAAAGAAAATAAGAATGCAAACTCAATTGTGACTCCCAAGAAAACAAATTTAATATTGAGTAACGAGCAAACCAATGAGCATATTAAAAAAAAAAGTCAAATCAAAACCCATTTTTGTATGTAGGTTAAGGCACCAAAAGAACACATTATGCATGGCTTCTTAATCCTAATACAAATGAAGTATTTGAGGCATGCATGCATCAAATTTGAAGACTTTAATGGGCAGGCAAGCCCCACAATCGGTGAGAATTCAAAGAAGAACAGCAAAAGGATCGAGCAGGCATGAAAGGTAAAGCAGAGAAGTGAAAAATAAAGTGAGGAGAAGAAAGCAAAGCAGGAAGAGGACTCACATGAAGCCATTGGAAGGAATTAAGAAGAGAAAATTGATCGGAGTTGAAGGATTGAATGAAAGAAAGAAGTAGCAACTACCGGAAGAAGACAAGAGAACATGGAATGAATGAATGAACCAACGTTGCTGCGTGCGTTCAAGCTTACAGCTGCTCTCTCTCTCTCTCTCTCTCTCTCTCTATACTTCCATTGCTGGGTCCCACCAACAAAGATTCCACAAATTTCCAATCCAAATTTAAATTTGATAACTGCTCAAAAATTTGATCTTATTTCTAACAAATTACACGATTAAATCGGATTTTGAATCAAATTTCGAATAAAATTTTAAATTGATTCACTTCAATATAAATCATATAATATAATATCTTATAATTATGCTGTTACTCATAAAACTTTTAATTTGTTGTATTTTTGGTTATACATCATTCTTGTTAAATATATTTTAATAAAAATATCATTATTATTAGTGAAAGATTTGTAATTTTTTTAATAAATGTATAACAAATATACTGAGAACTACTTGAATTTTGAATAATTTTTATAAATTTTTTTTTACTGATAACTTTAATCAAATGATATTATCTCCAAAAATACAAATTAGTTAAATTTTAATTTAATCTTTTTTTTAAATTATTATTTACATTGTTTACCATTTATATTGTTTATTTATATTTTTTTATATAAAATTATTTAAGAAAAGTATAGGTAGACAATGTAAATATTAAACAATATGAACAATGAATATATCAGATGTTCAATTCATTAGGTATGCGGATGATTATTTTAATATTAAGATTTAGGTGAGTAATCTGTAGTATAGTGTATTTTAGTTGAATTAGACCAATTTTAAAGGTTGTTATTCATGTTGTTTAAAAAAGTCATTAATTATCTAGATAATCTAATTTTTTATTTAAAAACCTACCAAGTCATGTACCGTTTTAATTAATGTTACCTTAACTCGTTTATTAGTTCTTTGCTCCCTGCATAGGTAGGCATGCATAGCTAATTAATTTCCTGCACTATCTCGTTGTTCTAAATCTTCTCATTTCAAAACTCAAAGTACTACTATCATGATCCAATCAATGTTTATTATGAATGTTGTGTTGGATTATACTTCCATTAATGCTCACGTAGTTATTGATAGTATGACAGTGCTAGAAAGACAGGAAATCCTGCAGAGCCTTGTTTGGAGCGTTGCTATAGCTATCGGTCTCATCGAAATTTGAATGGTAGCATCCATTTTTAAGGTATAGTATGTATTTACACTCGGTGAAAAGGGATCCAATGTTAACTACTTTTGGTCTCAAACCACAACCTCAATTATTATTATTATACATGTCATTACCAATAATAAAGAACAGAGTATTTGCTTCAGAGAGAACTGTGATGAAGAGAATGCTCAATAAAATGAGAGAGAAAACATATACATGTATTGAAAAAGTAAGTAACTATGTATAATGATATATAAATAGCTGGTTTGCAAGATTGTATATATTAGATTAAAAAATAAGATCTAGACATCAAAATTAGTTACTAAAATTAATTATAATATATTTATATATAAATATATCTATAATTTAATGTATATTTTGTATTTTAATGTATACCTAGCATTGTATTAGATTATATTTAGGTTACCTTAACACATGGTGAATATATTGAAAGCCAGAGAAAAAGATAAGGCGAATGGTGAGTTTCAATAAAGTTAGGTGAAGGTGACGTTGATGATGATATAAATACAATAAGCAGCCTCAATTTGACCATCTTTTTAATTATACTTGTTGCTAGATTAAGACCATTGAGCTACTCTGTTTTCTCTCCGTTTCTCATTAACTAAATGTAAAACAACAACATTATTTGTACACTTATTCTCCATTATTTTTTTTGTTTTCCACAGTATCTCCCAATCTGACCGGTCAAGAATTAATCTGTCGCGGTATTTCGAACCCCCAACACTTGCTTAAGCGGATTAGTGAGCTAACCATTAGACTAACCCAACATGGTTAATCCGTCGCGGTATTTCGAACCTCCAACACTTGCTTAAGCGGATTAGTGAGCTAACCATTAGACTAACCCAACATGGTTCTCCATTTAAATATTTAATTAGCTTTTTGGTCTCCATATAAAAAAAATATTATTTATTGTATTTTTTTTTGGTTGCCCACAGTATCTTCTGCCGCTGGCCAATGATTTACTGCATGCACAAGGCGAGATTCGAACCGTCGACACTTGCTTAAGCGGATGAGTGAGCTGACCACTCGACGAACCAAGTTGGTTATTTATTTATTGTATTAATTCCTGCCTGTTTCCCTCAACAATTATTTATAAGTATCATGTAATTTAGGCCGGGAAGAAGCAAGGCCTTTTCACTAAGAAGGGCTTGTGGGCTATAGCTTCTGTTTAGTTGCATTTACATCCAACTTCTACAAATTGATCCAATTAGCCCAAAACATATTGGCCCAATATCGTAGTAAAAGCTAAATGCCCTAGTCCATTAATACTAGCTAGAGATACGAGGTTGGGTTGAAACAATGAGATGGAAGAAATAAATGAAATTGTTAATAGAGGAGGTGAGCACAATTATTGATGATAACCCAAGTAGCACAGCTGCACAGGTTTATTTGTATGGTGACAATTGAAGAATGACAAGCAAGTTGTCCACAACCCTAACCCTACCAAAAGCATTTACTACCTCTTCACTATTGAATTCCTCTGACCAAAAACACACCACCACTCATAAGACATGCCCCACATTCTGCCTTAAATTCGGCATTTGCATTAATATGGGAGAATGTCCGGCGTTACCAATTTTAGCCTACTCCATACTATCTTTTATCTTTTTAATATAATAGAAATTTCATTAGCATTTTCTCTTGTGTTGATTTGCCAAATTATATTGATCCCCCCTATCAGTATCATAAGGTCTAATATATATATCTGCTGGTCGCCTTTTCCTTTTGGAAGTTTCAGAAATGCTCAAGTCATTAGAGGGCCAATGCAATGCATTGATTCATTATTTGATAGATATTGATGTACACCCTTACTTATTTCGTTTTGTCTTCTCTTCATATTTGGCAACAAAAAAAAAATATTAACGAAAAAAATAGAACATATCTTATTTACTATTCATAAATGATCGTAGGGGTGTAAGTTATCGAACCGGACCAAAAATTATCACAAAACCGAATCGAAAATTACAACAATCGACTTAAAAATCGAAAAAATCGGTTTTTTTGTTCTTTTTATAACAAAACCGATCGGTTCGGTTCAGTTTTTAGTTGGCTCGATAGAAATGAAACCAAACCGAACCGAACCGAAAATATGCGTCCATATCAATGTTTTAATCATTTTAACTTTTAACCTAATAATAAAAACCTCCAACCCCTAACCATTTTAATATTTTACTCTTATTATTTTAGTTTATTGACTATTTTAAACTTCTAGTTATTGTGATTCATATTTTACTTATTAAAAATTAAAAACCGAAAAAACCGACCAAACCAAACTGCTATTGATTCGGTTCGGTTCGATTCGATCGTTGTAAAAACAACAAACCGAATAGTTGTGTATCTGTAGGAATTAAACATATCGGTTCGATTGGTTTTTGATCCAAAACCGAATCAAACCGAACCGATAACACCCCTAAATTATCGTAACATTTTTTTTTTGTCTTCTTAACATTAGACATGCATCCACTCTTCATTCAATTCAAGAATACACAAAAAAACTACTTCTAATTAAGTATAGCACTATATGCGTATTGAATTCATACCTATATGCATTAATAATAATACATAATACGCACGTATACGTTAGTTTTAATATATTCAATGGTTCTACTGCATGCCTTAACTTTCTGGGTACAAAGTCACCTACCTTATTAATTTTACGTACTGATCGGGAAAGAGATCTGCATCTCTCACTATGTCACACAAAAACGATAAAAGAAACATCAACATTCACCGATTTGTAAACAATAACAACAACAGGCAACATCATCATATCTGTCACGTTATACATATTTGTATGTCTATCACCACAAGTTTTATTCACTCAACTCATTATCAACTAACTGGTCTTGTCTTCTAGTATCTACGTAATTATAACCTTAGATTATATATACTTTTTTACTATGAACTCATTTTTCGTATACTTACTTGGATTCGTGATATTATATAGGTGAAAACTCACATGCAATTGTTTTCATGGGAAGTTACATTTAAAAATTGTTAAATGATTTGACAAATCAATATCTAACTGTTCTCAACTATCAATTTCGCATGAAAACAAACAACTGCATGAGTCTTCACCTACAATATAACGCGACTCTCACTTTCAAGCGATTATGCAGAAAACAATGGGAAATGATATTTACAACCATGTTTTATGTTTGTTTTTCTTGAGCACTTTTCTTTTATGATATAAAAGATAAATTACTTATCAATTATTTGTAATACCAAAGTTAAAAAGATGTACACAAAGATATTACATATAATATTTCTAGAATAGATCAGAAGAAGGGTATTTGATGAGGTTGTTGACCTGCAGACTTGTTCTTGAAAACAAGAGGTGGTTTAACTGATCTGATTAAGGCCCAGTTAATCCCCTGAAAGAACTCATGTCTCTTAATCTCACAAGATCCACTGTTGTATCCCATTCTTTTCTTTGGATTCTTGATAAGAAGCTTCCCAATAAGATCCTCTGCCTTGGCAATATCCTCCCCGGAATGTGTTATTGTTCCTGATCTTGGGAAACTCAACCGTTTCCTGAGGATGTTGTTCATTGTTTTGTCATGGCTTGTTGCATCTTTGAAAGGTGTATCTCCATATAAGAGCTCATAGAGGAACACACCAAATGCCCACCAATCCACAGCACTTCCATGGCCTAATCCCAAGATCACCTCTGGTGCCAAATACTCATGAGTTCCAACAAAAGAATGTGATCTTCCGTTGTTAGGCTCAGCTGAAATCTCAATCTGTTGTGCATGGCCATCACCACCAATAATGCTAGCTTTCTTCCTAGTGCTTCTAGTACCTATATGCTCATAACCATATGAATCGCTGCAACACAGCATTGGCTTATTCTTCTTTATGATCCTATTGTTGGAAACTTGTTTAAGAAGAGTGGGGTGAACTTCCAAGTGAAGAGAGAGATCAAAATCAGTGAGCATGATGTGTCCATCTTCTTGAATAAGCACATTTTCTGGCTTCAGGTCTCTATACACTATCCCCATCATATGCAGATATTCAAGAGCAACAAGCACCTCAGCCGCAAAGAATCTGTGACATGACTTATAATAATAATATATCATTCTTGAAAAAGAAAAGAAAAGAAAAGATTTTTGGTGTGGCTAAATTACCTTGCTGTGGAGACATTAAAGTGAAGATCTGGCTGGTTCTGCTGAAGCGTGAACAAGTCGCCACCTGGGCAGTAATCCATGACAAAACATGTGTATTGATGAGCTTCAAATTTTGCATGAAGTGTTGGCAGAAAAGGGTGGTCAACAACACTCAGTACTTGTTCCTCCATCTCTGCTCTTTTCAGCTTCTTCTTCAGAGCCAGAGACTTTCTGTCCACTACTTTCATGGCATACAAACAATTGGGCTGCGGCTTCAAGGACTTGCTGATCTCACACAGGAACACTTTTCCGATATCACCTCGGCCTAGGAGGCGCAAGAGCCGGAAGTGGCCGAGCCTAAGCTGACCACCACGCTCTGCACAAAGCTTCTTCATTGCTTGAGAAGCAGGGTGGCTTGCTCTGTGTGGCCTTTGATTGTGATCTAAGGCATAACAATTGTTTCTGCACCGCAAATTATCACTCAAATCTGAAATGCTTCTGGAGACCCTATTCATTTTGCACCACTTCCACACTATCTGAGGAATTCTTTTAGGATCATCAATGGAAGAGTTTTCCTTAGCTTCTTTTATTAGTATTTTCTCTCCTTTTGGATGCTACTGGTAATCTTGTACTTTGCTTCAGTATTTATAGCGGGATGTTCTTTTCTACTTAAAGATGGGATTACATTTAAATCCAACTTTTTACACTTTCTATGCCAGTTGAGTAACATCCCCTGTGACACTATTTGCTTAGCAACATGATGTTACGGAAAAGAGTAATGGGTCAAAAACAAAAAGGAAAAACAAGGTATAGAAATAGTATTGGTTCCAAGTTCCAACGACACTTTGGCTCTAAACGAGTTTTACTTGCGGTGCATCGATTTGAAATAAAGCTAGCTAGCTAATAAAGGTGACTGTGATAGTAATCAAAGAAAACAAAATAGAATAGTGCTAAACGATATGAATTAGTTGGCACAATCTTTTTCTCTCCCTCTTTTTGAGTTCTCCACCGTCCTCCTTTTCTCGCAATCATGCTGCCCTGCTTTAAATTCTACATAAAGAGAAGGATTCACGTCAATACGAGGAGATATACGTTTGGCAACTTAACAATTAACCTGCCTCGAATCTTAAGCATGCATGCATGCATGCGTGCCGTTTGATAACTCCAACAAGTTCTTCAAAGTGAATACTAGTATTGAAAACGTCATTTTTACATTAGTAATAGACTACACTTGCAGAATGCTTGCTCATTTAGCATCATGTCCAAAATAGCAGACTATGCTCTGGCAATATCATTTTCATGTACATTCCAAATACGTATCCTACACCCCATTTTAGCAAAAAAATCACGATTGCCATTAGTATTGATTGAAACATTTCTTTCAATCTGGGTTTTACTCTAGTATCCTTTTCTGCTCCGGCTACTGGGACTAGCTACATTCCTAGCTCCGAGGGGTTCGGCTGAGCTGTGCAAGTTTCTATGACCAAGAGAGGAGCTTCCTCGATTTGCAGGAGATGCGGGTTGTCGAGGGGATCCTGAACTTGCTTCACTCCCTCTAGATGCCTCAGTCTCCAGACTTTTGGCTTCTTCACGCAGTGCTGCTAGCTGTTGTATCAAAATCATAAGTGCAACAAAGTTAAATGATTGACCAGACGTTGATTAGCAGATGTGAATAAACAAATATTTCATTAGCTAGGCTGCAAGAATCTAGTCTGGAAGAAGGATTTTATGTGAAATACTCCAAATCTATAGAACTCAACAAAACACTGGGAATAAAGCCAACAAAACTATGGTATTGTGACTTGAAAATTTAATACATACCCGAATTTCAGTCTCTCTGAGTCGATCTTGAAGTGAATTTATTGCAGGACTTAAACTGTAAAGTGAAAAAGCAGGATGTGTTTATTTAAAAACTAACATGAAACGAAGAAAAGAGGAATTGAAGAATGGAGACTTTGCTCTGACCAATATTCCATCAGTTTGCACAAGGAAGCCTGATAAGTTGAGGTGTGATGTATGAAGGTGAGTGGATGCACTTTGCCATCCCTACAAAAGAAACGAATAAGGAAAATTAGAGTGACCACAACATATATAACATTTAAGTGAACAGAATGCTTTCATTTTGCCAGAAAACAAAAAAGCTTCCATAGAAATTTGACATTTGTATTAAGAATTAGCATATAGCATATCAAATTATCACCTCATATTTTGTAAGATGGCTTGGTTATATGCACTTCGTTCCTCTTCAAATAGTACATGTTGCAGATCCGTGTACGACGACAGGGGCAAATCAAGGCTGATAAGAGACAAGGCTGGCAAAACATAAAGGGGAATTTCTTTTCTTACATACTCTGCACCACTGTCATTAAATAAAACCCAAGATTTGAGAAACTATCTTGTCAGCCTCAATGCCTCATAAAGATGAAACATGGTTTACCTGACCAATCATAATAAAATGGAGACAGAAAAATGAAATATCAGACTTCATATGAACGTTTATCTCCATCTCCTAAATGATTATCGTTTTTAATAGAAAGTTTTCAGTTGAAATGTGCCCAGAAAAGTTTCATGTAAGAAACGATAGAAAAATCAGCATGAGGAGTCTAGAGAGGAGTTTTGTTAATAGAGGTGAAACAGATGTTAAGTTCGTTTCAAAATATAAATTGATATTACATATTAGTGCCTTCCCAAATTATTCCTAATTTCTGTTTGCATTTGTAAGTACCCTGCAGTTATCCCAATGTCATGCCCCATGTTCCCTTGTATAGCAAGCAAAGGGACATGAGAGGATCCTAATCCCAAAAGTAGGAATAAACTATTCAGTTGATAAGTATTCAAGGTGAATTACATACTCATCTATACCTCATGTCCAAATTAGAACGGTGCACAGCTTCCTGCATACTTTCTGACATATCCATGGGATCAACATCAACAATGGAGACGTCTGAATTGTTAGGATGGTAGTTCACTCCCCCTTTTTCTCTCCCCATATAGTTGGCATCGGCATTATCAAAGAAATACCCCAAGTCTGAAGATTTCCCCACACCCTAGCCAAAAAGTATATAATTACATAAATTAGAGAAAGCGTGAAGTAATTTTATCCTGCAGAGAAAAAAGTATGAGCAGAATTCTGCCCATAGAACAACCTCAAGGGGCTGAATGAATCTCCCATAAGATCAAAAACCAACTCTTTAAGATGGCATCACATTCCATGATATGAACAAAAATGTTTACACAAAGCCACTATAATCGAAGATGAACATCTTTCATATAAATCATGCAGATCAATTAGTTTAGACGAATATTACAATATAGAATCATCCAATATCGCAAATGAGACAGATATTTGAGCTCCGAATTCACAGTCACCTTCTCATCAAGCATACATACGCACTTTAACTATAGTATCAGTAGGAAACAAGCTATTATAAAAACACGCATTAATATTCATGAAATGCATTGTTCAACATGATAGATATACACCGCAGCTTGCTAATTATACAATTGAAATTCAACAATGGCGCATATTCTACACTCTAAAAGAAAACGGAGTACCTTAGCAGCTGGAGATGCAATTCTGGAATCACCAGTGTCCTGCTCGGGACTGTCGGGCTTGAATTGAGCAGATCTGAGGGACACATTCTCAGAGGAACTGGGCGAGGAATCGATATCGATAACGGAAGTTCGAATGAGATGGTTCTTGCCATCAGAGGACTGGAAGGCAATGACCTGAATCCTACCGACCTTGTTGGCGTCATGGCTGAAACAGGAGAAGATGAGGCCAATGAAGCCGGAATCGAGGAGCTGGTACATGGAGTGGTACCAGCCGATGACGCGGGTGGTTCTGCCGGTGGAGGAGGTCATGCGGTCTGCGAGGGCGGAGGCGGCGGCCAGCTGCTCGGGGTTGGTCTCGACACGGTCCTTGCGGCGATCGGAGCGAGTCTGGGGGGATGCTCCCCAAATGAGAGCGGTGACGTGGCGGCCGTCCTTGGAGTGGTGGATGTCCCCCAAGAGGAGGCCCATGATCTCTTCTGTCTCCGTCGACAATGCGTGCGTGGCGCATGTCAGCCACACCTCCTCCGACATCTTCACCCCCGTCAGTGACATCCTTTCTTCTTCTTCTTCTTCTTCTTCGCTCACTCAAAACCCTTCTCTCTTTCTCACTCAACCCAGCTATTCAGATTTCTCTCCTTCTCCCCTTCTCTGATTTTTTATGCAAATTATTATTAGTGTTTTCAGTTTGAATGCCTTTGTAAAGAAAAAATAATATTACTTATATATATGAACATCTCAATTAGGGTAATAAATTAATAAAAAAACCCCAAAAAATAATATGTCTTATGAGGAAGTAAAAGTGTAAGTCTGTAAGATGTCAAAGTATATTATTTTCAAAATAATTGAGGAAGTAATAATGTAAACATGTAATATGTTTTTTTTTGGTCAAGTGGATTGGACAGATAGAGGCCTCAAGGCCCAATATTATAAGATCGATAAAGCCCAAAGGAAAAAAAATAATACAACAAAAGCCTAAGCTCTTCTTCTACAAAAGACCAAAAAAAATGGTCTTCTTGTACAGCCTACAGGCCGGTGCATAGAAACCCCAATTTCACGACGACGCAGCACTTGAATAACAACCTGTGCTGGCAAGTGGTAATGGCATCTTCTCCCAAACCATAACAACATATTAGAAGGGATAGTAGCAGGGACGAGCATGGCGGCATCGTTATCAAGCATCCTCTTCAAGGGATTAGCTTCTCGTTCTCGTTCTCGTTCTCCTTCTCTTGCAACTCCGGTAACGCTCCAAAACTCTTGAAATTGGAATTAGGTAACGCTGGAGATGGGGATTGTTTTGTCGAGGTCCAGATATTGCTTTGATTTCTTCTCAGCTGATTATCATTATAATTATTGTTGTTGAAATCTAGAAATTTTCTTCGCTTTTCTCATTATGTCCTATGCTACGAAACAATTTTGTCGATTTTTTCCCTAATAAAAGATTTCGGATTCGGTGTTTCCAGTTATCTAATTATGGAATGAGATACTTCACGACGGTGTCAAATGATCCTGACACTCATGACGATTTCAAGCCAGCTAATAAACTTGAGAATTCTGGCATTTCCTTGGCAGATGTTGTTGAGAAGGTGAATTATCTCATACTTGAAAGCTTTATCACCTGTTTCTTGTTTTCATAATGGCATGGTGAACTGTGACTTGAACTGTGTTGTGCAGGATGTCAAAGAGAATCCCGTTATGCTTTACATGAAAGGTGTGCCTGATTTTCCACAGTGCGGATTTAGTTCACTTGCTGTTAGAGTTTTAAAACAATATGGTGAGTAAATACAATTGAGGAGTGCTAGGGGCCAGCAACTTTTGTGATTTGTAGCCATCAAATAGCCATCAATGATGATTTTAATGGTGTGGGATTGGTATGAGATTTCATTCAATGGCTCACTTTTCTTTGCTGGTTACATGCTGGCCAGAATTTAATAAAGTTGCTGGCCTCCTAGACTTTTCCAATACAATTTTGTAAGCTGCATTTTTAGTTATACAAGAAATATGTTCTGTGCTTGTATCTTCATGTTAGGAATGTAGTTTCTCCTCATGTTCCCAAATAATCTACCTATCTAACTACACAATGTGTTGCTCGTTATGGGTGTAGTATTCCATTTTTAACAAACCATATAGTGATTCATTTTTTAAGGCATAATTTTCTCCTCATTGATGAATTATGTTCTTTTAGTTTACAGTAATTTGTGTCCAATGTGAATTTGTATTCATAAACCGTAAGTTGAGACTATAATTATATTGTGCTATTACAGATGTTCCCATAAGTGCTAGGAACATTTTGGAGGATCCCGAACTGAAAAGTGCTGTAAAAGCTTTTAGGTACATTCATGCTTTCTCATTTATGTGTTGCTTTCTACTTCATAACAGTAAATTATTTCATTTTGCCATTGCATTTAAAGTGGCCTAGTTATGAGTTCAGATCAATTGTTCATGATAGTTCTAGAAGGGAAGTGCTAACAAGTTAAATTACTTATGACATACCATTCTCCCGTGTTTTTTCCCTGTGCAGTCATTGGCCAACATTTCCACAAGTTTTCATCAAGGGAGAGTTTATTGGCGGATCAGATATTATCCTTAATATGCACCAGGTTAGTTCACACTTCATTTGTTAATCTTTTGTACTTGTTATTTTGTACTGTGTTTAAAATAATTTGCATTCATGTAGAATGGCGAGCTGAAGGAAAAGCTTAAAGATATTACATCCAAGAAGTAAAAGCACAACTATGGTGATGAAATTTGAGAGTAAATTAACTTAGAAAAACTTGTTTGATGTATTACTCTTGTTTTTGGCCGAAAGATGCCATTATGTGACTTTTTGGTATCGGATTATATTGATAGTAATAAGTTTGTTTGCAAATAAAAATTTACTGCTAGTTCTGAGGTATTTCTTTGTATGAGAATTTTCGTGGATGTTCCTTGCCTTAATCTTCTCCAACAGTTGGGACTTGGGACTGAACTTCTTTTCAGTCGTCATGTTATTGTGAACAAACTTGATATGTTGCGGAATAGTTACTCTATGAAAATAAACCAAGTTGGGTTGGTCTAGTGGTTAGCTACTAGTCTGCTTAAGCAAGTGTAAATACCATGGGAAACAAAAAAAAAAGTTACCATACGGAAATAAGACTAACAAATTGTTGCTTGAAACGAAAACATGAGATATGTTATCAACAGTTTAGAAAATGGAGAAATAAATACGCATAGCAGAATTTGATGGAATATCATTTTTGTTTGAAAATACGCATAGCAGAATTTGATCTTCTAATCTAATCTTCCTTTGGAGCTAATCGATGCGCAATGCGATTCCACGAATATATGTATTTCTGTAAAATGGCAAACATAGTATTACGGCAATTACATAAACTGCCCTAAAATGAATATTACGGCAATTTTATAAAGGTGACCTCTAATAAAGGCAATTTTATAAAGGTGACCTCTAATAAAGACGTCTAAAATATTTTTTTTAAAAATATTTTTTAATAATTAAAATTTAATACATATAATTGATTAAATCGTGTTATTTTTTTATTGAAATTAGACAAATAAATTAATTTGACTAAAAAAATGGTGAATCAAATTTTGAATCAATCTAAATTAATATTACTTTTTATAAAAAAATTATTACAATACCCTTATTAAAAAAAAGTGACTAAAATACTCT